>NC_135953.1:19373367-19673367 GCF_053455715.1 Rhinoraja longicauda
TCGCAGCAGGGAAGAACGGGGTAGTTCAGCGGTCAGAGGATTAGTGGCTGATAATGGATTTCATTTAATTAGCAAAGGAACCAAAGTTTGATGAGGAAAATACATTCAGCACAACAAGTTATTTTGATTTGGAATCCACTGCCTGAAAAAAGCATTGGAAACTGGTTCATTAATAACTTTCAGATAGAAGCTGGATGAATGTACAAAGTAAATAAAGTTGCAGTCCTTTGGGGGGGGATGGGTATGAGCATGGGGCTCTAATTAGGGGACTGTGTTGAAGGAATGATAGGTCAAATGGCCTCTGTCTGCACTGCACAATCCTGTCATTAAATGGACACAGCTTCAAGAAACTGTTACTCTAGCCACTGCAGATCTTTCTTCTCCAGCCCTTTCTATTTACTTCAGATCTCTCTCCCTCCTTCTCCTCCCCCTCTCTCTCCCCCCTCTCTCTCTCTCAATCTCTGTCTCTCTTGCTTGCTCTCTCCCCCCCCCTCTCTCTCTCTCTCTCTCTCTCTCTCTCTCTCTCTCTCTCTCTCTCTCTCTCTCTCTCTCTCTCTCTCTCTCTCTGACTCTCACTCTCTCTTTACCTCTCTTCTAATCAAGATGTTAGCCGGAACTGCTCCAGCTCGGCCAGGTTTTCTCCACGACTGACTGGCATGGGATAGCGGGAATCAGTGCTCTGCATTCTAATGTCAGGGATTCTCCCCTTCACAACCTCCACCTCCCTCTCCACCCCGAAGGATCCAAGGCACCGTACTGCGGCACGGTGGCACAGCGGTCGAGTTGCTGCCTTACAGCGAATGCAGCGCCGGAGACTCAGGTTCGATCCTGACTACGGGCGCCGTCTGTATGGAGTTTGTACGTTCTCCCCGTGACCTGCGTGGGTTTTCTCCGAGATCTTCGGTTTCCTCCCACACTCCAAAGACGTACAGGTTTGTAGGTTAATTGGCTGGGCAAATGTTTTTTTTTAAATTGTCCCTAGTGGGTGTAGGATAGTGTTAGTGTGCGGGGATCGCTGGGCGGCGCGGACCCGGAGGGCCGAAGGGCCTGTTTCTGCGCTGTATCTCTAAAAAAAAAGGGTAAGAAAAAGGGATTCTTTTCATTCATGTAACGTGGCACTTGTTGGCAAAGGCAGCATTCGTCGTCCAATGTCAAGGTCCATGGAATTGAGCAGATAGTAAAGTGTCAACCACATTTTTGGACTTGGCATCAGGGATAGGCCAGATAAGAAAAAGATGGCAATTCCATTCCCGGGAGGGCCAATAGTGGACCAAATGAGTCTTCAACAACAATCCAGTAGTTTCATGGTTACAATTACAGAAAATAGTTTTATCTCCATTCCAGATATATTCAATCATTTGAATTTAAATCCCCCCACGTGCTACGATGTGATTTGAACTTCTGTCTCGTTAGCAATGATCTGGACCTCTGGCTGCCTGTCACATAACATAACAACCACACACTGTACTTGTAAACATGAAAGGGCAGAACTCTCCCTTTGCCATTGCCCCAAAGGCCAAAGGAAAGGCCGCAACATTAGGCCAAACCGAGCATGTGAAGCATCCTGCATGAATATAAATCATTTTATCCTCTGGATAACCTTCAACAAAATTCTGCTTGGAACTGATTCGATTTCATTACTGCGATTTTGCTGGAACTGTGGCCGCTCCAAGGAAATTGCAGGTCTATAATTGCACTCTGCCTTGGGTCCATTGTAAAACACTTTCAGAGTTGATTACTGTGGACACCTTTTCATAAGTTCACAAGACACAGGAGCAAAAATTAGGCCATTCGGCCCATCAAGTCTCCTCCGCCATTCAATCATGGCTGATCTATCATTCCCTCTCAACCTGTGGCAATAAACTATCCTAGTGTGTAGGATAGTACGTGGTGTGTATGAAAGAACTGCAGATGCTGGTTTACACTGAATATAGACACAAAATGCTGGAGTAACTCAGCGGGACAGGCAGCACCTCTGGATAGAAGGAATGGGGTGCATAAGTATGGGATGATCGCAGGTCGGTGCTGATTCGGTGGGCCAAAGTGCCTGTTTCCGCACTGTTTCTCTAAAGTCTAAAGCCCGAAAAGTCTATTCAACAGAATTTAGTTCTTCCATCCAAATGGTAACAATTCGGGTGATCCTCTGGCTTGTTAAGGAAAGGCAAGAAATTAATGCTATTCCATGTTATGTCTGCATGCAGCAGCAGTACTGACAGGATCATGTGGGTCTCAACCATAGTTTCATCGCTTTGGGAAGCTTCATGAAATAGTTTAGATTCGAAAGCAAAGTCTATTCTATGCATTTGAAGAAATGGTACACCCTCCAGAGCTGAAATGTTCTTGACCCTGGCATTTTACTGCTGAATGCAAAACATTGTACGTCATCTGTCCTCCATCATAGTCATAGAGTCATAGAGTTAGAGGGGTGTTTGAACAGCTTGATGACCCCTTATCATTGGAGGAGGTGACTGGTGTCCTGCACCAGCTCAGAAGGGGTAAGTCCCCTGGGCTGGATGGGCTGACGGTTGAGTTTGTTAGAGCCTTCTGGGATGTCCTGGGGGGTGATTACATGAAGGTTCTGGGGGAGAGCCTGGCGACCGGGGAGATGCCCCTCTCATGGCGCAGGGCAGTCGTTGTCCTGCTACCCAAGAAGGGCGAACTCCGCCTGTTGAAGAACTGGCGCCCGGTCTCTCTCCTCTGTACAGAGTATAAAGTTTTTGCACGGGCGATGGCAAATCGCCTGGGCTCCGTACTATCCCAAATGATCCACCCTGACCAGTCCTATACAGTACCTGGTCGGTCCATCCAAGATAACATCCATTTGGTTAGGGACCTGATCCATCTGGCCGAGGGCACTGGTCAGTCAGCTGCTTTTCTATCCCTGGATCAGGAGAAGGCTATTGACAGGGTGGACCATGATTACCTCTTCGGGACACTGCAAGCGTTCGGTTTTGGACCGCATTTTGTGGCCCGGGTCCGGCTTTTGTACACCGCAGCAGAGTGTCTCGTGAAGATTAACGGTGCATTGTTGGCTCCCATTCGCTTTGGGAGGGGGTTACGCCAGGGGTGCCCCATGTCTGGGCAGTTGTACTCGGTCTGTGTGGAGCCATTCCTGTGTCTTCTTAGGAGGCGGTTGGCAGGCCTGGTTCTACCAGGACCGGGGGTGGAGGTGGTTCTCTCGGCCTATGCCGATGACATTCTTCTTACGTTCACTGATCCTGTTGACCTGCGGAGGATGCACGAATGCCAGCAGGTGTTTTCAGCTGCTTCGTCCGCTTGGATCAACTGGAGTAAGTGCTCCGGACTTCTAGTGGGCCAGTGGCAGGTGGACACCCTGCCGGAGGAGATGCAAGATTATGCGTGGAGCACCACGCACCTCCTCTACCTGGGGAATTACCTGAGTCCCACTGAAGATGCTTGGCCGGCGAACTGGCAGGAGCTAGAGACGAAAGTCGTCGCCCGGCTGGGATGCTGGTCAGGCTTGTTTAGGGTTATTTCTTTCCAGGGTAGGGTGCTGGTCATAAACCAGCTGGTGGCCTCAATGTTATGGTACCGGCTGGCCACTCTTGTCCCGCCCTCTACCTTTGTAACTGCAGTACAGAAGAGGTTAGTGGATTTCTTTTGGGGAGGGAGGAAACACTGGGTCTCAGCAGCAGTCCTGAGTCTCCCGCTAGAGGAGGGTGGCCAGTCCTTGGTATGCGTGCGTACCCAGGTGGCGGCTCTCCGTCTCAGGACTCTGCGGAGGTACGTATACGCGGAGCACCCTCCCAGGTGGCACGCTCTGGCCACGTATTTTTTCCGCCAGGGCCAGTGCCTAAGGGGGGTTTGGCGGCTCCCGGTGGCGGGCATCAGTCGACCCGCCACACGGGACATGCCAAGCTTTTACCGTGATGTGTTGAGAGTGAGGAATTTGGTCATCTTCAGTCAGCACGTTGCTCCTCAGGGGGAGGGGGGTGTTGTGGCTGTGGGGGGGGGCTGGTCCTCACCCTGTTGCGGTGGGTGTCGGGGAGCGGCGTGTGCTTGGAGTGATTCTGGCCGAGCTTACCCCCGCTCTGCCGGAACTGCTCATCGGGCCCAGGCTCCGGAATATTTCCCGGGAGCCGGCCCCACACAACTTGAGCCGCCTCTCCCAGATGCCCAGCATGCCGTTCCGTGATGCAGCCAGATGTTTACTGTATAGGTTGCTCCTGCACACTCTGCACCTCCTCGCCTTCGTCTTCCGTCCGGATACGCCTTGGCGATCCGTGTTGCCACCTGATGGCGGGGGTGGCCCCCAGTGGAGGTCTCTCTACAAGGGAGTCCTCCCCCTTTACATCGGGGACCTGGGGTGGAGAGTGTTGCACAGAGCCGTTGTGTGTAACAAATTTTTGAGCCGGTTCACGGACTCGCCGGCCGCCTGTATTTTCTGCGGCGAGGAAGAGTCCGTGTTCCACATGTACATGGAGTGTGTGAGGTTGCTGCCCCTGTATGAGTAACTGAAGGGGTTGCGCCTCATGTTTTGGCTGCATTTCAGTCCTACGATCCTGGTGTTTGGGCTCGGGGCTGGGAGTGTGGAGGGCCGGTCAGGAGGGTGGGATTTCCCTGTCGGTTTGCTCCTGGGCCTGGCCAAGATGGCCATTCGTGGGTCCAGGCAGCGGGCAGTCGATGGGCTTGCCAGAGTCGGCTGCCTTCCCCTCTTCCGGGCCTACGTCCGTGCGCGTGTGTCCCTAGAGAGAGAACACGCGGTGACCACGGGGACTCGGGAGGCCTTCCGTGAACGCTGGTCACCGCGGGGGGTTAAGAGCATTGTAAATAATGAAGGCAACGTTGTATTATAATGATTACTTGATGTTTTGTGACCTCTGATTGTGGTTTTGATGTGATGTATCATGTGTTTGTGCTGAATAAAGTTATTGAAAGGAAAAAAAATAAAAAAAATAAAATAAAAATAGAGTCATAGAGTGATACAGTGTGGAAACAGGCCCTACGGCTCAACTTTCCCACACCGACCAACATGTCCCAGCTACACAAGTCCCACCTGCCTGCGCTTGGTCCATATCCCTCCAAACTTGTCCTATCCATGTACCTGTCTAACTGTTTCTTAAACGTTGGGATAGTCCCAGCCTCACCTACCTCCATTGGCAGCTTGTTCCATACATCAATAATTCTGCCAGCATGAATATCAACTTTTCATTGCTAAATTCACCAATCTTTTCCTGTGAAGTAAAGACACAGGAAGAACCCATTACAGTCACAACTCCTTGTCCATTCACTGCTCCAGAAATGTGCCCGCCTGTTTAGCCACCCAGGCAAATCTATGTCCCAGGAATTACTAACCCAATATCACCCCTGTGCCTGTTGCAGGTTAAGATCGCCACTGTTGTCCACACGCTGATGTGAAAACCTCTCGCACACTCATCTGCTCACAATGTCGTTTTCTGCACCACTTGTGCTTAGAATATAGTTTCCTCCCAAACCTCCCTACTTTTACTTGTGTCTTTTAAGGTCAACTGAATCATCCTTTTACAACTAGAGAACATTCCTGAACTTCTGTCTACCTCATTGGTGCTCCTCGGACTATCTTTGATCAGACTTTACTGGCTTTACCTTGCACTAAAGGTTATTCCCTAATCATATCTCTATACACTGTGAATGGCTCCATGAAAATGATGTATTATCTTTCCACTGACTGGTTAGCATGCAACAAAAGCCTTTCACTGTATCTCGGTACACGTGACACTAAACTAATCAAAACTGATGTCAGTTCTCTCTTGCTCTGTTACGGTAGACTTCTTCCCCACCCATGCTTATGATAGGCTTCTCATCCTCTTTTTTTTCTTATTAAAGGCTTCTCCCTCACCATACATCGCTGGGGAACAAGGATAGGTGATGTTTTGGGTCGAGACCCTCCTTCAGACTGATTGTAGGAGGGGGGGAGAAGAAAGCTGGAAAAGTTCTCCAACTTTCACACAGCATTTAGAAAAATGTGAAAAGAAAGTCCACAATTGAATTTGGTTTAGTTTATTATTGCAACATGTGCAGACCGAGGTAGTGTGAAAAGCTTTTCAATGCGGAATTAGCAAAATCATATTCTTACAAATCATAGCTTAGCTTCAGATGTAGCACTGGCTTCTGCTAACTTCAAAATATGTTCTCGCACGACCTAAGGGATAACGTGACAATACAATACAATACAATATATCTATATTGTCATTGTACAGGGGTACAACGAGATTGGGAATGCGCCTCCCATACGATGCAATAAATTAATTAGCTAGTCAGTATTCATTTAAACAACCCAATGAATCAAATTAGAACAGTTTTAAAACAGAATAAAGTGCAAGTAGATCTGTGCCGGTTCACTGTGCGATGTGACCATCCGGCTCAGCAGGACCGGTTCATAGTAGCTATGGCCCTGGGGATGAAGCTCTTCCTGAGTCTGGAGGTGCGGGCGTAGAAGGCCTTGTATCATCTGCCCGATGGTAGAAGTTCGAACAGACTGTTGCAGGGGTGTGAGGAGTCTTTGTGGATGCTGGTGGCTTTTCTGAGGCATCGTGTGTTGTAGATGCCCTCCAAGGCTGGTAGCTGTGTTCCGATGGTCCTCTGAGCTCTATGGACTACCCGCTGAAGAGCTTTCCTCTCTGCCTCCGTGCAGCTGAGATACCACACAGGGATGCCATGTGTTAGGATGCTCTCTATGGTGCAGCGGTATGGTGCACCTGTAAACCTACCGGGGGAGGGGGGGGGGGGGTGGTGGTGGTCTCGAGTGATTTCTAACATTCAAATATGTATGTTTGAGTCCAATGCAGTGGTGTCCTCGTTTAGAGTGAATAATAGATAAAGAAAATGATATTATCTGATAGAAATATAAACATAGGACAGGCATAGATAGGGTAGACAGTCAGACAGTTTTTTTTTACCAGAGTGGAAAGATTAGAGGGCATAGCTTTAAGGTGAGAAGAGCAAAGTTTAAAGGAGATGAGCGACACAAGTTTTTTTACACAGAGCGTGGTGGGTGCCCGGAACATGAGGTGCCAGAGGTGGTGGTGGAGGCAGACACGATAGTGGCATTTCGGAGGCTTTTAGATTAGCACCTGGATATGCAGGGAATGGAGAGATGTGGATCTAGTGCAGGCAGAGGAGATGAGTCTATTTTAGCATGTCATAAGTCATAAGTGATAGGATCTAAATGAGGCCATTCAGCCCATCAAGTCTGCTCCGCCATTTATTCATGGCTGATCTATCTCTCCCTCCTAACCCCATTGTCCTGCCTTCTCCCCATAACCGCGACACCTGTACTAATCAATAATCTATCTATCGCCTTAAAGATATCCATTAACGACCTCCACAGCCTTCTGTGGCAATGAATTCCACAGATTCACCACTCTCTGACTAAAGAAATCCCTTCTCATCTCCTTCCTAAAGGAACGTCCTTTAATTCTGAGGCTGTGACCTCTAGTCCTAGATTCTCCCACTGGTGGAAACATCCTCTCCACATCCACTCTATCCAAGCCTTTCACTATTCAGTAGGTTTCAATGAGGTCCCCCCTCATTTTTCTAAACTCCAGCGAATACAGGCCCAGTGCCATCAAAAGGTCATCATAAGTAAAGCCACACATTCCTGGGATCATTCTTGTAAACCTCCTCTGGACCCTCTCCAGGGCCAGCACATCCTCAGATATGGTGCCCACAATCACTCACAATACTCCAAATGCGGCCTGACCAGCGCCTTATAGAGTCTCAGCATTACATCCCTGTTTTTGTATTCTAGCTCTCTTGTAAATAATGCTAGCATTGCGTTTACTTTCTTTACTACAGACTCAACTTGCAGATTAACTTTTTGGGAATCCTGCGTCAGCACTCCCATGTCCCTTTGCACTGAAAGAGTGGAGGACATAGCTTTAAGGTGAGAGGGGCAAAGTTTGAAGGAGAAGTGCAGGGCAATTTTATTACACAGAGGGTGGGTGGTGTGTGCCAGGAACATACTGCCAGGGGTCATGGTGGAGGCAGATACGATAATGGCTTTTCAGAGGCTTTTAGATTGGCACTTGGATATACAGGGAACGGAAGGATGTGGATCTAATGCAACAGAGGAGGTTAGTCTAGCTCAGCGTGTCTTGTCATGCTTGACACAGACATTATAGGCTGAAGGGTCTGTTTCTGTGCTATACTTTTCTATGTGTATGAAGGAACTGCAGATGCTGGTTTTAACCAAAGATAGACACAAAATGCTGAAGTAACTGACAATGGAGGAAGCCCAGGACAGAAAGATCAGTGTGGGAATGGGAGGAGGAAATCCCCCATTGTCAGAGTGAGGCCCAGCACAAATTGGAGGAACAGCACCTCATATTTCACTTGGTCACCTCACACCCCAGCAGTATGAACATTGACTTCTCTAACTTCAAGTATCCCTTACTTTCCCTCTCTCTCTCTCCATCCCTCCCCCTTCCCAGTTCTCCGACCATTCTTACCGTCTCCGACTACATTTTATCTGTTTCTTTGTTGTTACTTTCTCCCTGTTAACAATGATCTAACAATGACAATTCTACATTTTCCTTGATCTACATTCCCTTTGGCCTGCTGGAATTTAGAAGGATGAGGGGGGATCTTATTGAAACATATAAGATAATTAGGGGATTGGACACATTAGAGGCAGGAAACATGTTCCCAATGTTGGGGGAGTCCAGAACAAGGGGCCACAGTTTAAGAATAAGGGGTAGGCCATTTAGAACGGAGATGAAGAAGAACTTTTTCAGTCAGAGAGTGGTGAAGGTGTGGAATTCTCTGCCTCAGAAGGCAGTGGAAGCCAGTTCGTTGGATGCTTTCAAGAGAGAGCTGGATAGAGCTCTTAAGGATAGCGGAGTGAGGGGGTATGGGGAGAAGGCAGGAACGGGGTACTGATTGAGAGTGATCAGCCATGATCGCATTGAATGGCGGTGCTGGCTCGAAGGGCTGAATGGCCTCCTCCTGCACCTATTGTCTATTGTCTATTGTCTATTGCTCTCACACCTTCACACTTCCTTATCTATCTATCTATCTATCTATCTATCTCTCTCTCTTCCCCCTGACGTCAGTCTGAAGAAGGATCTCGACCCAAAACGTCATGCATTCCTTCGCTCCAGAGATGCTGCCTGTCCCGCTGAGCTTCTCCAGCGTTTTGCGTCTGTACTTTTCTATGTTCTTCTAGCTCTTATCAAAATATTGCAGCCTAAGTCAAACAAATGTAAAAATATCCCACTGATCACAGTTCATTCAAACATTTCTGTCAGTATTAGAAGGTTAAGTCACTTACGTTACACATCCGATTGTTACCATTTGAGTCACTTAAAGAATTGTGGAAAGTTCTCAGCTGGAAGGGTTTACAAAAGTTGACTGTGTCTCAGTGCAGGATGTTACAAAAAGTTTGAAGCCGAACTCTGGAGAGAAGAAAAAATCACACTGCTGCTTTAAAAAAGCTGATTCTGACCTCTTAATGTCCTGCAATCTGCTAGGTATTTGTAATCACGTCTTCAGGCATGAATCTAGTTGTGAATTAGACACTGAAATGAATGCCAATATTCCGATTGACTCATCTACCACTGAGGGATAGCAGTTGGATACTATATCACAAAAGCATCTGGACCAAAGCATGACCCTGCAAAAAAAAGACATCCCCCATAAATTGTTTTCCGTTAAAATGTCAAATGTCAGTCCTGTTAAACAAAGATTTTAAGGTGGAGTGCACCATGGGATGTATTTTATTCACAGAAACCGGAGTAAACAGTTTTGTTGGCTTCTGCCGTACAGGAACCCATTATTCACATAAACAGACATTGCAAAAGTTAAACATGTTACACAAGAATGACAATAACTTCCATTTATGTACAGCCTCAACCATAACAAAAATGAGCCAAAGTGTTGCAGCTAGGACTGGAAATTGACTAATTGGGTACGTTTATAGGTGGAGCCATTGACCAAGAATGGGAATGTGAATGCAGAAGACTCTGGAGCTGGACACTGGAGCATAGATGGGAACATGAGTGGAAGGGTGAGAGGGGGATGAGAGGTGAGCAGGGAGAACATGGGCTGTCTTACTCTGACTGTAATGGCTATTTTTTCTGTGTTGCCTTTCTCTTTGACTCCATGAAAACTTGCATTCATAGTGATTTTTTTAAAGAGCTTCAGCATGTCCTAAACCAGCCTCGCATCCATGAATACCTTCTACTGCCGTGTTGCCACCATATTGGCTGTGAGAGAGATTCAGGTCAGCAGCAGTGGACTGCTGAATATATATCACTCCGAAAAGCAGCAAAATAGTGACAATCACACCGCTAATCACAATTTTATAGGGACCGATCAATAAAACCATGTCAAACGAGTGTGAATATTTTTTTTCCTGGCACGAGATTGTTATATTTAGGTTTTTGAAATACAGCATGGAAACAGGCCCTTTGGCCCACCGAGTCCGCACCAACCAATGATCAACTGCTCACTTGTGCTAATGTCATCCCACTTTTGCATCCCACACGCTAGGGGGGCAATTTACAGAGGCCATTTAACCTACAAACCTGCATGTCTTTGGAATGTGGGAGGAAACCGGAGCACCTGGAGGAAACCCACGCAGTCACAGGGAAAACGTACAAACTTTGTGCAGACAGGGCCCATGGTCAGGATTGAACCCGGGTCTCTGGCCCTGTAAAGCAGCAACACTACCGCTGCACCACTGCGCCACCCTAAATTGTTGCCCGAGTAAATTTAAATGATTCTAGTAGCTCATCTACAGACTGCACCACTAAATGCGCCATATCGCAGCATCAATACTCTGAAATCAATGTATCCTGTCTCTGAAATTCATTCCAGTAACATCACCACACTAATGCTACTGTACAGAGCTATCATCAGGGAAACATTTCTAAGCCCTGCAGATCGACACAACGTGCTGAAGTAACTCAGTGGGTCATAAAGGATGGAGGACCCTTCTTCAGACTGAAAGTAGTGGGGAGGGAACTGGAGGAAAGAAAAGGCCAGAACAAAACAGGGCTGGTAACAGGTGACCAAGGAAGGGAGGAGCCCATAATGGCCCATTGTTGGCTGGGAAAGAGGTGATAACGAAGAGATACAAGGATGCGAACAGGGGAACTAGTTGAACATCTAGCATAGAGGAGGAGGGGGGGGGGGGGGGGGGGAGGGAAGAGGAAAGGCAGGCAGTTACTTAAGATTAAAGAAATCAACGTTCATACCGCTGGGTTGTAAGCTGCCCTAGTGAAATACAAGGTGCTGTTCCTCCAATTTACATGTGGCCTCATTCAGACAGTGACCCAAAACGCAAAACGTCACCCATTCTTTTTCTCCAGAGATGCTGCCAGGCCTTCTGAGTTATTCCAGCACTTTGTGTCTATCTGCGGTATGAACCAGCATCTGCAGTTCCTTCCTACACCACATTACACTACATTGAAAGTAAGTGTGCAGGTACAGCAGGCAGCGAAGAAAGCTAATGGCATGTTGGCCTTCCTAACGAGAGTATTTGAGTACAGGAGCAAAGAAGTCCTTCTGCAGGTAGTAGACCACATCTGGAGCATTGTGTTCAGTTTTGGTTTCCTAATTTGAGGAAGAACGTCCTTGCTATTGAGGCAGTGCAGCGTAAGTTCACGAGGTTAATCCCTGGAATGGAGGGACTGTCATATGAGGAAAGATTGGAAAGACTAGTCTTGTATTCACTGGAGTTTAGAAGGATGAGAGTGGATCAGATAGAGATGTATAAAATTATAAAAGATTAGACAAGCTAGATACAGGAAAATTATTCCCAATGTCGGGGGAGTTCAGAACCAGGGGACACAGTCTGAAAATAAAGGGGAGGCCATTTAAAACTAAGGTGAGAAGAAACTTTTTCACCCAGAGAGTTGTGAATTTGTGGAAATCTCTGCCACAGAAGGCAATGGAGGCCAATTCACTGGATTAATTTAAAAGAGAGTTAGATAGAGCTTTAGGGGCTAGTGGAATCAAGGGATATGGGGAGAAGGCAGGCACAAGTTAATGATTGTAGACGATCAGCCATGATCACAATGAATGGCGGTGCTGGCTCGAAAGGCCAAATGGCCTCCTCCTGCACCTATTTTCTATGTTTCTATGTTTCTGTTTCCAAGCAATGTATTTCCCAACATGGGTCCTTTATAGTGATGAAGATAGGGAACCTTGGCTCAAAAGCGTCGAGGGAGCTGGTTCCGCTCCCCACCTGTCACACGGTAATTCAACACAGACAAAGAGTTGACCTTGGGATCTTCTGCCCTGCATTACCCAGTCCGACATCGCCAGTGCCCTCATCTGGAGTTGGGGAGGCACGTCGTATATGGGAAACTTTTTTTTCCGAATGGTTATCGTGGCTATCATACAGGTTCGTTCAATGAGTTACAATCTACCATGGAGAAGTGATTTGTTACAGCCCGCAGCCATTGCACAGAATTCCCCACAAGGGTATTTGTGTGGAGAACAAGAGACAGATGAGGAGGCCACAATACAAAGCTGCAGCACAAAGCTAAAGGGGTTTGGTAGGTATCATCAACCACAAAAAACAAAGCAGTTCACAGTCACCAGAGCCCCCAGACAGTGACACTGTCCAAAACACACCCCTACACAGCTTTTGTTTTGTTCCATCAGAGAGATTTCTCATGCAGATTTTGCAATTCAAGTGTTTGCTCTGGGTCACGACTCTCCATTTTCTCATTAACACAGATGCTACAGTCGGCAAGTTCATGACTTCAATCAAATGCCAAGAAGGGGGAGAATTAAACGCTGTGACACTGAAATATGACAGAATGACCAGTTTGTCTCGAAATGTGGAGACTGGCATGTCACCAGGAAATCTAATGTCTTGTATTTATGTGTAAGAAGTTGGGCAGAATCAGTCACATTCACGCTTAAACGGAAGACTAAGCCATTGACCTTTCACGTAGGTGGCTGCAGATATTTCTCTGGTGTTGATACTGATGGTAAACGTCAGATGGTTACAGGTTCCATGCACTCCCCTGAATCAGTGCTGTCAACCTTGAATGAAACAGAAATGCGAGATTAGAAACCAGCACAGTTTCAGGTAATAGGCGCAAAAAACTGGAGTAACTCAGCGGGACAGGTAGCATCTCTGGGGAGAAGGAATGGGTGACGTTTCGGGTCGAGCGTCTGAAGAAGGGTCTCGACCCGAAACGTCACCCATTCCTTCTCGCCAGAGATGCTGCCTGACCTGCTGAGTTACTCCAGTTTTTTGTATCTATCTTCGGTTTGAACCAGCATTTGCAGTTCCTTCCTGCACAGTTTCCAGGGGCCACAGTTTAAGAATAAGGGGTAGGCCATTTAGAACAGAGATGAGGAAAAACTTTTTCAGTCAGAGAGTTGTAAATCTGTGGAATTCTCTGCCTCAGAGGGCAGTGGAGGCCAATTCTCTGAATACATTCAAGAGAGAGCTAGATAGAGCTCTTAAGGATAGTGGAGTCAGGGGGTATGGGGAGAAAGCAGGAACGGGGTACTGATTGAGAATGATCAGCCATGATCACATTGAATGGCGGTGCTGGCTCGAAGGGCCGAATGGCCTCCTCCTGCACCTATTGTCTATTGTCTATTGTCTATTGTTTCAGGTGAAGTGCTGAAGCTCGTGCTCAATTCAAATTGTAAGCCTCCGAATGTTTACATCCTGAATGCAATTCAGCCTCCTTGGATCAAGGGCTTGGGAGTTGATGGCGTTAACACAGTGGTGAATGTCACTCCAGACAGTTAGTTGCACATAGAACAAGATCTCGACAGGGTGGACGCAGGGAAGAATACACTGGCCATCAGGCCCCCTAGCAGAAGCGTCCACTGGAAACTGGAAGTGTCCTGAGCTAATTCTGCTACGACCGCCATCTATTGTACAAGTGATAGCTCTCACAAAGAACGGATGCAGGGTTGCACGGCAGTGACTCATTTTATAACACAGTGATATAAAAACAATCACCATGGCTTTGGGCTGCCCTGGTTCGTCTGGCCCTGTCCCGTATCCTGCTCACAATCGCTCGATTTAAAGTTATTTCCAGGACGTTGTGCCACTCCAAACAATGACTAATGTCAGCGAGGAAATTTTGTTTTCAGATGAAGATAAAGCATAGATTCTTGGACTCATTCACCAAAAGATCTTCCTGTTTGAACAAAAGAAATTCTGAGAAAATATGAAAAGGCTATCAGTTTTTGACAGTAATCTGAAGCCAACCAGACTGACCTGATGAACAGACTATGAGAAGGCACTGGTTGAAAAAGACATTTGAGAAGGATAAGTTCATCCCAATAGGCTTGAAAGAAGAGAATTTTTGTTGCTTTACCAAGGTCATTTTCACCTCGATCTTTCCTTCTTAGATTAACTTAGTTTTCAATTTGGCAATTTTCACCTGGAGAGTTGTGAATCTGTGGAATTCTCTGCCACAGAAGGCAGTGGAGGCCAATTCACCGGATCTATTCAAGACAGAGTTGGACATAACTCTTAGGGCTAACAGAATCAAGGGATATGGGGAGAAAGCAGGAACGAGCTACTGATTCTGGATGATCAGCCATGATCATATTGAATGGCAGTGCTGACTCCAAGGGCCGAATGGCCTTCTCCAGCACCTATTTTCTATGTTTCTATGTCTCTATGTTTTTACCCATTCCACACTGACCGGCCATGTTTAGCATGTTGACCCAAACATGAGGTTGAAAATCAACAAATTGGGCGGCATGGTGTCTTCACAGCGCCAGGGACCCGGGTTTGATCCTGACTGCGGGCGCTGTCTGTATGGTGTTTGTAGGTTCACCCCGTGACCTGCGTAGATTTTCTCCAGGAGCACCAGTTTCCTCCCACACTCCAAAGATGTACAGGTTTGTCGGCCTATTGGCTTTGGTAAAAATTGTTCCCAGTGTGTGTCGTATTGTGTTAATGTGGGGGGGATCGTTGGTCGGTGCGGACTCGGTGGGCCGAAGGGCCTTTTTCAGTGCTGTATCTCTAAACTAATCTAAACTAAAACATTAAAATACAGAGACTGGAAAATTAAAATAAAAACAGAAAACGCTGGACATACTCATCAGGTCAGGCTGCAACAGGAAGGAGAGAAAATAAGCTTGTTAAGCCACACAGGGACACAAGAGGCTGCAGATACTGGAATCTTGAGCAAAAAAGAATGCTGGAGCTGATCAAGAAAGAGTCAAGAGTTTTTTTATTGTCATGTGCCCCGAAATGGAGCAATGATATTCTTACTTGCAGCAGCAGCACAATAGATTTGTACACAGACTACTCACTAAATAACATGGTAATCAAAAATAAAAATCAATCCATCAAATAGAAGCCAATATAGTGCAAAGAACTCAATACAGTGCAAACTCAGCAGGCCAGGCAGCATCTCTGATAGAAGTCTCTAATAGAGTGACCATGAGGATAAGCTGTAAACTATTTCTACTTATCAAGTTAGAATATAGACAAAAATATCAGGCTGCAGAAGGGTCCTTGTCTGTCCGTTTCTTCCACAAATGCTGCCTGACCCGCTGAGTACTTCCAGCAGTTTTGGACAAAAGAATAGAGACAATAGACAATAGACAATAGGTGCAGGAGTAGGCCATTCGGCCCTTCGAGCCAGCACCACCATTCAATGTGATCATGGCTGATCATTCTCAATCAGACAACTCCCACATTTTTGTGTCTGTGTTTTCTTTATCTATGTTCTCACTCGCTAAGTGCTCACATTCACTCTCCGACCAAGTATTTTGTTTCCAGCTAATTAATCCACATAATCCTCCTGTTTTCCCGTGTAGGGAAATAACTGCAGATGCTGGTACAAATCAAAGGTATCACAAAATGCCAGAGTAATTCAGCGGGTCAGGCAGCATCTCTGGATAGAAGGAATGGGTGACGTTTCGGGTCGAGACCCTTCTTCAGACTGATGTCGGGGGGGGGGGGGGGGACAAAGAAAGGATATAGGTGGAGACAGGAAGACAGTGGAAGAACTGGGAAGGGGAGGGGAAGAGAGGGACAGAGGAGCTATCTAAAGTTAAAGAAGTCAATGTTCATACAGCTGGGCTGTAAGCTGCCCAGGCGAAATATGAGGTGCTGTTCCGCCTATCTGCGGTGGGCCTCACTATGACATTGGAGGAGGCCCATGACAGAAAGGTCAGACTGGGAGTGGGAGGGAGAGTTGAAGTGCTCAGCCACCGGAGTTTTCCCCTATCAGTTTAACCCAGTGAAGAGTGATGGGAATTTGAGGGAGCAGTCTTTGGCATTTGCACCTTCAAACAGGGCCAAAAATATCAGTATTCTTTATGTAGTTCCGAAATAAAGCAGAATCAAGGAACTGCAGATGCTGGTTTATGCTAAAGATAGGGAGGAAGTGCTGGAGTAACTCAACGCGTCAGGCAGCATTTCTCTGGAGAAAAAGGATGGGTGACATTTTGGGTCTGGACCCTTCCTCGGAAAATAAAGCATTTGTTTAGTTTAGTTTGGAGATACAGCACGGAAACAGGCCCTTTGGCCCACTGAGTCCACGTCAACCATCGATCACCCGTTCACACATTAGTTGTACACACTCGGGGGCAATTTACAGAAGCCAATTAACCTACAAAACTGCACGCCTTTGGTATGTGGAAAGAAACTAGACCATCTGGATGAAACCCATGCAGCCACAGGGAGAAAGTGCAAAGTCCAGACAGTCACCACCCGAGGTCAGAATCGAACCCAGGTCTCTGGCGCTGTGAGGTGGCAGCTCTACCAGCGACTCTGTCCTATGATTAGCCCCAGAGTATTCATTCTGGATTGTAAACCTTGCAGCCAAAGCATTGTGTTCGACTGCTTTACAATGTCAGCCAGTGGATTAGAGTTGAGCAAACTCTCGTGTGGGAAACTGCAGCTCAGGATCTGCAGAGGTGAGGTGTATAAAGATCACGATGGACAAGCAAGCTAAAGTTATAGAGGACGCAATAATCACACCAGGTGCAGGGGTGTGTAGCCTAAAGATTCCCAATCCCAAATAAAGGAGATCATTAAACTGGAAAGTGTGCAAAAAAGATTTACGAGGATGTTACTGAAACAGGATTGTTTTAGTTATAAGGAGAGGCTGGCAGAGCTAGGACTTTTTCTATGGAATACAGGAGGCTGAGGAGTAAACTAATAGAGGTTTATAAAATCATGAGGGGCATAGATAAGGTGATGAGCCACATTTCCCTAGGATAGTGGTTTAAGTTGAGAGAGTAAGATTTAAAAGGGACTTGTGAGTCAACATTTTCCCGCAGAGCGTGGTATGTACAGTATATTACGTGAGCTGCCAGAGGAAGAGGCAGGTGCATTTATGATGTTTAAAAACAATTGGACAGGTATATGCACAGGAAGGGTTGGAGGGAATGGGCCAAATGCAGGCAAATAGGACTAGCCCAGTTAGGTAACTTGTTCAGCATGAATGTGTTGGGCCAAAGCACCCTTGCCTGTGCTGTATAGCTCTGTGACGCACTATGACTCTATAAGTGATAGGAGCAGAATTAGGCCATTCAGCCCATCATGTCTACTCCGCCATTCAAACATGGCTGATCTATCTCTCCCTCTTAACCTGCCTTCTACCCATAACCCCTGACACCGGTACTAATCAAGAATCTATCTATCTCTGCCTTAGAAATATCCATTGATTTGGGCCCCACAGCCTTCTGTGACAATGTATTCCACTCGCTGACTAAAGAAATTCCTCCTCATCTCCTTCCTAAAGGAATATCCTTTAATTCTGAGGCTATGATCTCTGGTCCTAGACTCTCCCACTAGTGGAAACATCCTCTCCACATCCACTCTATCCAGGCCTTTCATTATTCAGCAAGTTGAAATAATGCTGAAATAACTTTTGGAGGATTTTTGTGCTTCCTCCATCTCTAATCTGAGCATACTTCACCTTCTTTACCTCTTCATTGTTCATCATTCCTTTAGTCTTTGGGCTTGCAGTTCTGAAATTCCCTCCCCATATCTCCCAGCCTTTCCCTTTCCTATGATATGTTTCATCAAACCTAGCCAATATTATCGAGAGCGTACTGGCATACTGCACCACTGTGTGGTATGCTGGCTGCTCGGCTGCAGACCAGAAGGCCCTCCAAAAGGTCATCAGGACAGCAGAGAAAATCATCGGCTGTCCACTACCCTCTCTGAAGAACATCACCAGCTCGCGCTGTCTGAACAGGGCCAGAGTCATAATCAAGGACAGCACTCACCCGGGACACAAATTGTTTGTTCTCCTGCCCTCTGGGAGGCGCTATAGGAGCCTAAGGACCAGGACAAATCGACTCAAGAACAGTTTCTTTCCCTGGGCAATAAGAACAGTGAATGGAAGCACATGATTCGGCTACTATCATTTTCAAAAAAGAAACTTTCTTTTAAGAATTTTTAAGTGTTTAACCCACTCATTATTTATTAGGATTTTAAATCGGTTTTTATATGATACTGGCATTCGTTGTGTTGGTTCGTATGTCTGTGCAATTGTCTCTGCACTGTCGCACTGTTATCAGTTGTAGCATTTCTAATTTCGTTGTACCTTGTGTACAATGACAATAAAGGCATATTATTATTATTATTATTAGAGTCATAGAGTAATTGAATGATACAATGTGGAAACAGGCCCTTCGGCCCAACTTGCCCACACCGGCCAAAATGTCCCAGCTACACTAGTCCCACCTGCCAGCATTTGGTCCATATCCCTCCAATCCTGTCCTATCCATGTGCCTGTCTAACTGCTTCTTAAATGTTGGGATAGTCCCTGCCTCAACTACCTCCTCTGGCAGCTTGTTCCATACACCCACCACCCTTTGAATGAAAAGGTTACCCCTCAGACTCCTATTAAATCTTTTCCCCTTCACCTTAAACCTATGTCCTCTGGTCCTCGATTCACCTACTCTGGGCAAGAGACTCAGTGGATCTACCCAATCTATTCCTCTCATGTTCTTATACACCTCTATAAGATCACCCCTTGTCCTCCTGTGCTCCATGGAATACGGTCCCAGCCTACTCAACCTCTGCTGATAGCTCAGACCCTCTAGTCCTGGCAGCATCCTCGTAAATCTTCTCTGCCCCCTTTCCATCTGGACAACATCTTTCCTGAGCACAATACTCTAAATATGGCCTCACCAACGTCTTATACAACTGCATAATGACCTCCCAACTTCTATTCTCAGTACACTTCTATACATACAACTTCTATACACAGAATATTTTACATTCTGTGGGGCTGTTTTTTTGGCATAATATCAGGGTTTGACTTTTTGCTTTGTGATAGTTTCCTGGTTAAAGGAGTGGCGTAACTGAAATTTGCTGTTGTTCACATTGATCTTTGTATCCCATCTCTATCTCAAACTAAAAACATGGGTTTGAAGAAGGGTCCCGACCTGAAAGGTTGCCTATCCATGCCCTCCACCGAAGCTGCCTGACCCACTGAGTTACTCCAACACTTTGTGTTGTGTAAGTCAGCACCTGCAATTCCATGTACCTCCATCTCAATCTATATATCCATTTATATCCAGTCAGCATTCTAGTGGTCAAAACCTGAAGAAAGTATATGACAACATATTTTCAAACTTTACCCTTGATAACATTAAAATAATGAACTGCAGCTATGTTGCACAGAATAATTTTTACACCGACTATTTCAATTGACTTTCTCCAAGCCATACAGGATTTTATTAGTTTGCTTCAATATAATTATTACAGGTTTGAAATAACATTTGATCATTCTAAGGCTAGGTTTTTTTACCACAGATATGAAAATGGTGTTTATGAAGCTTTTAGATAAGCACATGGATTGGCAGAGAATTGAGGTATATGAGTCATATGCAGGCAGATGAGATTAGTTATACTTGGCATCATGTTTGGTACAAACTTTGCAGGCCGAATGGCCAGTACTGTGTTGTATCGTTCTATGTTCTAAATGGTAACAATTAATACATAAGCACTCGTGCGTGATTAAATAGTGGACAGGATCAGAGAAGGCTGTGTCTGGCAGCAGATTATTCAGAACATAGGTGGCGTAGCAGAAGTGCTACTGCCTTACAGCGCCAGAGACCTGGGTTCGACTCTGACAATGGGTGCTTGTCTGTACGGAGTTTGTACGTTCTCTCATGACCTGCGTGGGTTTTAGACAATAGACAATAGGTGCAGGAGTAGGCCACTCGGCCCTTCGAGCCAGCACCACCATTCAATGTGATCATGGCTGATCATTCTCCAAGGTCTTCGGTTTCCTCCCTGACGTGCAGGTTTGTGGGTGAATTGCCTTGGTATAAATGTAAAATTGTCCCTAGTGTGTGTGTGTAAGGTAGTGTTCATGTGCGGGGATCGCTGGTCGGTGCAGACTTGCTAGGCCGAAGGGCCTATTTACGCGCTGTATCTCTAAGCTAAACTAAACAAAGTAGCCCAAATTAAATCTAGGGCACTCGATACCTCCTGAATACAAAGCAGTGCAGTGTCATAGTGGTTCTGCATGCAAAGTGATAACCAGGCAAGATATGATGCCCACTGATCTGAAAGATAGGACTT
The DNA here is from genome assembly GCF_053455715.1 of Rhinoraja longicauda. Lineage (NCBI taxonomy): Eukaryota > Metazoa > Chordata > Chondrichthyes > Rajiformes > Arhynchobatidae > Rhinoraja > Rhinoraja longicauda. The sequence continues at coordinate 19,393,862 of NC_135953.1, forward strand.
TAGAGCCACGCACACCATGCTAAGCTGGACTGTACATGCCCACGCAACTCTAAAGATCACGTCGCCACCATGGCCTTTTGTGGTTCGGAGTGACCTATTTAAGGCTTTTCAAAATTAATCACTTGAATGCAGAGAGCTGACTATTACAGAACAGGAGTCATATGAAACTGAGGTATTGAATCTGATTGACAAAGGCTCATACCTGCTGAACAGCAGGAACTGAAACATCAGCACATGAAAGTGTCGAGGGACTGATCAATGCTTCTACAAGACAGCTTGACTTACAGCTTTATATCCACTGCTCCAAGTTATTAGGTCAATGCAGAAGGTCATTTACTTGAAATTCGGAAAAAATCTAAATAATCTCAGAGTTGGTATTTTGATTGAGTATTTTGTGTCAAATTTAAGTTTTATTGTATTAAAACGGGTGGTTTTTTTTAGTAACGAACAAAACTTCAAAATGAAAGAAACAAGTTCTTGCATTTGCATAGTAACCCCACAAACTCTCGACCTCTTAAAGTATTTTACAGCTAAATTATGTTTTTTTCTTGCAGGTAAAGAGTCAGATAGCACAGAAACAGGCCCTTCAGCCCAACTTGTCCATGCTAACCAAGATGACCCATCTAAACTAGACCCATTTACGAGCATTTAGCCCATATCCCTCTAAACGTTTTATTATCCTTGTACATGTCCAAATGTTTTTTAAATGTTGTATTTGTACCTGCCTCAACTACTTCCTGGGTTAAAGACTGTAAATTCACCCTATTTTGTATGCCTCGTCATTTTGTATGCCTATATATGATCACCCCTCAACCTCCTGCTTTCCAAGAAATAAAGCTTAGCCTACCCAATCTTGCTCTACAACTCCTGACAACATCCTTGTAAATCTTCTCTGCATCTTTCCAGCTTAATGTCATCTTTCCTACATCAAGGTGACCAAATATGAACACAATGGTCCAAGTGCAACCTCACCAACATCTTGTACAACTGTAACATAACATCCTGACCTCTGTACTCAATTCCCTGAGTGATGAAAGTCAATGTGCCAAAAGCCTCCTTCACCACCCTATCTATCTATTAGGGAACTAAGTACTCATACTCCTAGATCTCTTTGCTCTTCAACACTCCCCAGCATCTTACAGTGAAGGTCTTTCCCTGATTTGACTTTTCTGAAATGTAATACCTCACAATTATGTGAATCAAACTACATTTGCCATTCCTCAGCCTACTTGGAATGCTGGGTAACCATCCATAAAACCATCTAATTTAGTGTCATCTGCATTTGGATAGGAAAGGTTTATGGGCCAAACATGGGCAGGTGGGACTAGCATAGATGGGGCATCTTGTTCAGCATGGACAACACTCCCCAGAGCCCAACCATTCACTGTGTAGGTTCTGCCCATGTTAGTGTTCCCAAAATGCACCACCTCACATTTCTCTGTATTAAATTCCAAAAACTATTCCTCAGTCAACCTGCCCAACTGATCAAGATGCTGCTGCAATTTTTTACAACCGTCTTCACTATTTAAAATACCACCCACTTTTGTGTCATCTGCAAACTTGCTAACCATGCCATGTACATTCTCATCCAAATCATTGATATAGATGACAAACAGTAACAGGCCCAGCACACCATTCGTCACTGGCCTCCAGTCCGAGAAGCAACCTTCCACCATCACCCTCTGCTTCCTTCTATTAAAAAAAAATTACCTCTCAGATTCCTATTAAATCTCCCTCCCCCCCCCACCTTAAATCTATTCCTCCGGTTCTTAATTCCCCTCTGTGCGTCTACCTGATCTATTCCTCTCACGATTTTGCACACTTCTATAAGGTCATCCCTCATCCTCCTGCGCTCCAAGGAAGTGTACTAGCCTGCTCAACCTCACCCTATAGCTTAAGCCCTTGAGAAATGGCAACATCCTTGTAAATATTCGCTGCACCCTTTCCAGTTTGACAACATCTTCTCAATAACATGGTGCCAAAAACTGAACACGATACTCTAAATGTGACCTCACCAACATCTTATATACCTGCAACATGACTTCACATGTTTCACTTATCATATTCTAGATCTTTTCCTCGTCTCAATCCACAATAGCAATGTGAGAAGGTTTTTGAGTTGCGTGGTCACGGTGGCACAGCGGTAGAGTTGCTGCCTTACAGTGAATGCAGCGCCGGAGACCCGGGTTTCATCCCTACTACGGGTGCTGTCTGTACGGAGTATGTACGTTCTCTCCTTGACCTGAGTGGGTTTTCTCCGAGTCCTTCGGATTCCTCCCGCACTCCAAAGACATACAAGTATGTAGGTTAATTGGCTTGGTAAATGTAAAAATTGTCCCTAGTTGGTATAGGATAGTGTTAAAGTGTGGTCGCTGGTCAGCGCGGACCCGGTGGGCCGAAAGGGCCAGTTCCCGCGCTGTATCTCTAAATTAAACTAAACTAAAAATAGGATGTGGATCCCTTAATAGAGAGAGAACCTGAAGCGTATCAGTCAAGCAAACAGGGTCTTCAAGTGCACTTCAACAATGGAGTGAAGGAAATGGGGCCAGGATTGGTTGCCAGGAGGATGTCAGGTTTGCAGCCTGGTTGACTATCATGATGATAGTGGAGGATTTGGGTCTTGAGCAGGAGCTGCAAAGAGGGCTAAGCTTTATTACTTAAAGTGGACATACTTGAAGATGGTACCTAACCAAGACTGCACACATTAGAACGGGCTCTGGCAAAGGTCACGCATGGACCCAAGAAAATCATAGGATGGTGGTGCTGGCTCGAAGGGCCAAATGTACCTATTTTCTATGTTTCTATGTTTCTAAATCTCTTGCATCATACTAACTCTATGATTCAAAGGTTATATGTGCCATGTGGTATAGAACATGCCAGCCAGAAGACCCAAGGTTCAAAGTCACTGTGCTGAGTTTGTAGTCTGGACTGGGCCTCAAACTAAATTGCCACAATTTGCCGTCATTATTCTGACTCAGGAAATGAAAAGACAACCCAAGGATCCCAGCCCTAATTAAAATCTAATGATCTTCATTCAGTCGTACATACGTCAGGATCCATAGCATACACTCCCTGACTGAATGTATTTGCCAATTCCACAAGGTACCAGAGGGCCACTGGCATTTGTTAATCAGTAAACCAGGGTAAATTAGAACTTCGAGAGGTGGGTGAAAGTGAAAGAAAGGAAGGCTGGCGGTGAGCCAAGAAATTTGAGCTGGATCCTGAAGTTAGAGGAAAGGGTAGAAGTTCAGGCCAGAATCCTGAGGCCACATTTATAGACAATAGACAATAGACAACAGGTGCAGGAGTAGGCCATTCGGCCCTTCGAGCCAGCACCACCATTCAATGTGATCATGGCTGATCATTCTCAATCAGTACCCCGTTCCTGCCTTCTCCCCATACCCCCTGACTCTGCTATCCTTAAGAGCTCTATCTAGCTCTCCTGTGGTACATCACACATACGTGATCTTCAAGTAAGAACAGCAATGGGCTCAACTGTGACAAAGGACACTCGCGGGTTAAACTCCGACATTGAAGGACTATCAACATCTGGGTGAAACTCATGTTTTTGATTGGATTTTCTCTATATCTCTGTCAGGTTTTAATCCTGAGCACTGTTGCACAGGAGGAATGTAAAGATGGTCCCACTTAACGTTGTCCATAAAGTAATGAGATGAAATGACATTTTCACTTTGCTAACGTCTAATTTATTTCCCCCAAATATGGACAGGTATGTTTAATGTCAGCGAACACATCCTTCAGAGAAACTCCGAGAGGTGGCTCATTGCTACAGTTCCAATACAAACCAGGCAGAAACGATTTGGAAACCTGGCAGGACAATACTCCGAACACACGGACTGCCTTCAGAACAGGAGAACAAATTAGAGGCACAATGACAAGCTCACGTATTTAATTTGGAAAATGGGATTTTCAACTCAGAATTTGTTGCCGGCAAGGTTTTAATATATGCGATGCGGAACCATCTCCTGAGAATGAGAAGCCCTAGTGTTAGGCAACTTTTCTTTGAATGAAAGAGGGCAAAGATCTCGAAATCTTTGAACTCTGAGCTGGAATTACCTGCTGTGACTTGGGGGGGAAAAAAAGCAGATGGCAAAAATGCTTGATCCAACACTCAGTGGAGTCGCCATTGCTTGACCCCGGGACGCATTTATTCCATCTGTCTCAGCTGAAGTTGAACCCTGAACCTAGAGGTTAAAGGGGATTGCACTGGCATAAAGAGTCACATCGCTTCCATTAGACCTTCCTGACAAAAAGTCGTAAATATTGGAAAGATACAAATCAATCCGAGGCCTGTTGTTTCCCAGAGTCTAACGGTTTTGTGCGAATGTTTTTACCCTGCTGTTGAAATAATTAGTCAATTGGAAACTTAACAGCAAGTGATTGTATTATTCGCTGTGAAACAATGCAAGTTGGACAGGAGTAAACTTGTCCATTCACCATTTGCAAGTGCAGGAAACTGGAAACTTTGCCTCCTCAGCCAAGGCGGGAAGTTTTTGCCCACGTTTTGGGGCTACAATCATGTACCAAACAGTATTGGTCATAACTTGGATCAGTGGCAGCACTCTGGCTAACTGATCCAAGGCTGAAGTTACTCAACGTTGGACGAAAATTGGAAGATAATTGTTTCCATCCAAGCAATGTTGTGCCTTCAGCGGTAATGTAGAACCCTGCCAAGCTTAAAACCCCCCACAAATGCTGGAGTAGAAACATAGAAAAATAGGTGCAGAAGCAGGCCATTTGGCCCTTTGAGCCAGCACCGCCATTCAATATGATCATTGGTGATCATCTAAAATGAGTACCCTGTTCCTGCTTTTTCCCCACATCCCTTGATTCCTTTAGCCCGAAGAGCTAAATTTAACTCCTTCTTGAAAACATCCAGTGAATTGGTCTCCACTGCCTCCTGTAGCAGAGAATTCCACAGACCCCTGATTCTGGACTCCCCCCAACATGGGGAACATTTTTCCTGCATCTAGCCTGTCCAATCCTTTAAGAATTTTATATGTTTCTATAAGATCCCCTCTCATCTTCTAAATTCCAGCGAATACAAGCCCAGTCGACCCATTCTTTCATCATATGTCAGTAATTTAGCGGGTCAGGCAGTATCTTTGGACGACATGCAGAGGCGACATTTCAGGTCTGGACCATTCTTCCGACTGATTGTAGAATAGAGGGATTGTAGAATTGGTAGTGTCTTTGACCTCTAACAGAAACTGGACATTTGGACTTATGTTACCACATGTGGGGCAGAATTTCTTTATTTAGGAGTTACCCCTATAAAACCATTTTATGTAGAAACAATTGCCTTCACGTTGAAATTTAGAAAATGGGCCAGAATTCTGCAAAAACCAGGGTACCCGTCTCGTGAATTTAGCTATTTGTTTTTCACGTTCACCCCCAAATGTTGGATCTAATTATTTCAGTGCTGTTCTGGTTCCTGATCCAATTCTCAGGAGAGGCCTTAACCCTCTTACCCTTGCTGGAATGTCACTGACATTTTGACCAGGGCTTGCTATCCATCAAGTAGTGAGGACAATCTCCATTCTACCTAATCCTTTGAACTGCACCCACTTTACAACTTAAAATTGGGTCTATTCCTCTTGCGTTTTGTCCTGAGAATGTAGGAAGAGCATTCAGCAAAGACATAAAGAAAGTGGAATGTGAGATGACACTGACCTTTCACCCCCAGGGGGAATCTGTGCCTCTTCCCCGTCAGGCACGATGAAGCATCGTGAAAGATTTAGAGCCAGTCCACCTTTGAACAAGTTGCCACAGCAACACAAGAGGTTTCCTCCCTTCGTTTGATAAAGTGGAAATTGCCACTAACAAACGGCAGCTGATCAAAGACAGTCGAATGCTTATCTCCCTCAGATCAGGCTGATAAGATGTGAGGCCAGCTTTGCCAAGAGACGTGTTTGAAATGTATCCTGGCTTCGGAGAGATAAAAACTCAGGTAATTCAGGCTCTGGATGTAAAAGCTTGCATCAGTCACGTTGACAATGGTGACCAAGAAATGATCAGTTCACAGTTCAAAACCTAACTGGTACACCAATGGCTTTCGGAGATGGCAATCTTTCATCCTGTCTGTCATAGATCAGACCTACAGTGGTGTGGTTGACTGTTAACTAACTGTCTTCTCAATCAGACTAAGCAAACCACTCAGTTCAGGTGCAAGTTGGGTAGGGTGAGTATAAGAGTCTGGAGGTGATGATGCATGTTAATTGGACTCTGGTTAGGCCACATTTTAGTGTATTGCATCCAGTTCTGGTCAGCCCAATACAGAAAGGATGTGGAAGCTTTAGAAAGGATGCAAAGGGAGTTTTCCAAAACAATGCCTGGATTAGAGGGTATTATCTACAAGTTGGGTTTGGATAGGCTGAGATTGTTTTCTCTGCAATGCCGGAGGTTGAGTAGAGACCTGATAGAAATATATATAACTGTGAGAGGCATATGGCAGTCAGAATATCTTCCCTAGGATGGAAATGTAAAATACTAGAGGGCATGGCATTAAAGTGACTGGGGCAAAGTTTAAAAGAGATGTGCAGGGCACGTTTTTTACACAGAGGGTGATGAGTGCCTAGAACACACTTCCAGGTTTGGCGGTGGGGGCAGATCTGATAGTGGCATCTGATAGTCATAGAGTCATACAGCACTGAAGCAAGCCCTTCGGCCCAACCTGCCCATGCCAACCAAGATGCCCCATCTACACTTGTCCCATCTGCCTGTGTTTGGCCCATACCCGTCTAAGCCTTTCTAATCCATGTACCTGTCCAAATGTATTTTGGGTGGGCACATGAATATGCAGATAATGGAGGGATATGAATTATGTGCAGGCAGATAAGTGTTGGTCTTGCCATCCTGTGGGGCACAGATGTTTTAGACAATACACAATAGACAATAGGTGCAGGAGGAGGCCATTCGGCCCTTCGAGCCAGCACCGCCATTCAATGTGATCATGGCTGATCATTCTCAATCAGTACCCCGTTCCTGCCTTCTCCCCATACCCCCTGACTCCGCTATCCTTAAGAGCTCTATCTAGCTCTCTCTTGAATGCATTCAGAGAATTGGTCTCCACTGCCTTCTGAGGCAGAGAATTCCACAGATTCACAACTCTCTGACTGAAAACGTTTTTCCTCATCTCCGTTCTAAATGGCCTACCCCTTATTCTTAAACTGTGGCCCATTTGTTCTGGACTCCCCCAACATTGGGAACATGTTTCCTGCCTCTAACGTGTCCAACCCCTTAATAATCTTATACTTTTAGTACTGACCTCCCTACCATCGAAGGGATTTACAAGAGTCGCTGCCTCAAAAAGGTAGTCAGCATCATCAGAGACTCACACCATTAAAAACAGAATGAGAACAAAACTGAATGGCCCGATTTGCATCAACCTAAGAATCAGAATCCGATCTGACAATGCCTTCACCTGGATTATCCCAAAACTCCTGATGGGCAGGGGAGAATAGTCAATAGTCACTAGTGATTTATTTGTCACGTATACAACTGCATTGTGAAATTTGTTTCATTATTGGCGCCATTATTCAAAGTCCAGTAGACCCACGTGCTCGGAGTACTGGAACAGCTCCCGCGAACCGACGTCGCTCTCCACTCCTCGCCTGGCCATCTTTGTGTACCGGGGGCGCCTTCTGCAGCCTACCTGAAGGCGCTGGAGGCATTACCCCGGTTCACCCTCCTACCTCGTAAGAGGCCCTCGTTCCTGTAACTCGACTTCTCCAGCTCCCTCCCGGTTACGCCGTCTGCCGAGCCTTTTGGCGGGCTTCCCGATCCTGTCGACCAGCTCTCGACGAGTCGCACGCAGCAAAAGGTCATAGTGTAGTGTGCCAAGTAGGCCGAAATAATGACAAGTAGTCAGGTGCTAGAGAAAGTGAGTTTACTGTAGCTAGCAGGAACAAAAGGGGAGGAGAGTAATGCGGTCCCTGACCTTTATACTCCCGGCCGAAGCCCGCCTCCTTGGATCGACCCATTCCCGTGCCGAGGGGTCGTGAGTGGTATGGCCCGACCCTCGGGAGCCGCCACAGGACGACCCCCCCCAGAACCAGAGGCACGAAACGCACCGGCGGTCGCACTAGTCGACCGAACCGTGTACGGTACCCATCCGACGGGGGGTCTGGCATAATTCATAGGAGCAGAAGTAGGCCATTCAGCCCATTGAGTCTACTCCGCCATTCAACCATGGCTGATCTATCTTTCCCTCTCAACCCCATTCTCCTGCCTTCTCCCCATAACCCTTGACACCCTTACCAATCACGTATCTGTCAATCTCCGCCTTAAAAATACCCAATGACTTGGCCTCCACAGGCTTCAGTGGCAATGATTCCACAGAGTCGCCACGGTGTGACTAAAGAAATTCCTCCTCATCTCTTTTCTAAAGCTGCGTCCTTTTTATCTGCCGGGAACCAGACGGGAACTCTCCTGGTGTGGGAAGCAGCCATGCCTGGCTCCTGCTTGCTGCTGAGGACCAGGAACCAGAGAGAGAAGATGAAGGGAGTCGGCTGTGGCAGCTGTCGCTAGGGTGGCACGGTGGCGCAGTGGTAGAGTTGCTGCCTTACAGCGCTTGCAGTGCCAGAGACCCAGGTTCGATCCCGACTATGGGTGCTGTCTGCACAGAGTTTGTACGTTCTCCCCGTGACCGCGTGGGTTTTCTCCGAGATTTTCGGTTTCCTCACACACTCCAAAGACGTACAGATATGTACAGTAGGTTACTTGGCCTGGTGTACGTGTAAATTGTCCCTAGTATGTGTAGGAATAGTGTTAATGTGCGGGTATCGCTGGTCGGAGCGGTTTCGGTGGGCCGAAGGGCCTGTTTCCGCGCTGTATCTCTAAACTAAACTAAACTGGAACAAAGGGCCGGTAAGAAGAACCAGGGGTCTTCTTCCTGAGAAGATTACGGAGATTCGGCTTGTCAGAGAGGATTCTCTTGAGCTTCTACAGGTGTACAGTCGAGAGCCTGTTTGCATCACAGCTCGGTTCGGCAACTTGAATGCCCAGGAGCAAAGAAGACTGCAAATAGTTGTGAACACTGCCCAGTCCATCACGGGTTCTGTCCTCCCCACCGTCAAAGAGATTTACTCAAAAAGGCAGCCAGCATCAAATGAGACCCACACCACCCTGGCCACACATTCATTTCACCCCTGCCATCGGGAAGAAGGTACAGGAGCCTGAAAACTGTAACATCCAGAACAGCTTCTTCACTACAGCCATGAGGCTATTAAACACTACAACCTCAAATAAGCTCTGAACTACATCGATTATTATTATTATTATTGCACTATTATTGTTTGTTTGCTTTTTATATGTACGTACGTATGTGTGTGTATGTATATATATACACCGATCAGCCGAAACATTATGACCACCGACAGGCGAAGTGAATAACATTGATTATCTTGTTACAATGGCACCTGTCAAGGGGTGGGATATATTAGGCAGCAAGTGAACAGTGAGTTCTTTAAGTTGATGAGTTGGATGCAGGAGAAATGGACAGGAGTAAAGACCTGAGCAACTTTGACAAGGGCCAAATTGTTATGGCCAAACGACTGGGTCAGAGCATTTCTGAAATGGCAAGGCTTGTGGGATGCTCTTGGTCAGCAGTGGTGAGTACCTACCAACAGTGGTCCCAGGAGGAACAAACCAAAAACCGGCGACAAGGTGTTGGGTGCCCAAGGCTCATCGATGCGCGAGGGCAACGAAGGCTATCCCGTCTGGTCCAAACCGACAGGTCTACTGTGGCACAAGTCACAGAAAATTTTAATGGTGGTGACGGGAGGAATGTGTCACAATACACAGCGCATCGCACCCTGCTGCGTATGGGGCTGCACACGGAGGACCAACAACATATTAGGTAGATGGTCATAATGTTTTGGTTGATCGGTGCATATGATCTGTATATATGTGTATATGTGAGCGTGTGTGTATATACAAACACTGAACTTTTTTTCACGTTTATTATATTGTTTACGGTGTACTATGTGCCCCGACTTGGCAAGTTCAACAGCCTGACCGCGGGAGAAGACGGCAGGGAAAGAGACATTCTGGCCTTCCATCACAGTGAGGAGGTGACTGGAGGAGACTCACTGTGATGGATGTTTCTTTTTGTTTATGATTGTGTGTGTTATTGCTTATTTTTATTGGTCTTATTGTTGGACTGTGGGTAATCTTTCATTTCACTGCACACCTGGAGTACTGTGTGCAGTTTTGGTCTCCAAATTTGAGGAAGGATATTCTTGCTATTGAGGGCATGCAGCGTAGGTTTACTAGGTTAATTCCCGGAATGGCGGGACTGTCATATGTTGAAAGACTGGAGCGACTAGGCTTGTATACACTGGAATTTAGAAGGATGAGAGGGGATCTTATCGAAACATATAAGACTATTAAGGGGTTGGACACGATAGAGGCAGGTAACATGTTCCCAATGTTGGGGGAGTCCAGAACAAGGGGCCACAGTTTAAGAATAAGGGGTAGGCCATTTAGAACGGAGATGAGGAAAAACCTTTTCAGTCAGAGAGTTGTGAATCTGTGGAATTCTCTGCCTCAGAAGGCAGTGGAGGCCAATTCTCTGAATGCATTCAAGAGAGAGCTAGATAGAGCTCTTAAGGATAGCGGAGTCAGTGGGTATGGGGAGAAGGCAGGAACGGGGTACTGATTGAGAATGATCAGTCATGATCACATTGAATGGCAGTGCTGGCTCAAAGGGCCGAATGGCCTCCTCCTGCACCTATTGTCTATTGTCTATTGTGCTGCTGCAAGTAAGAATTTCATTGTTCTATCTAGGACATATGACAATAAAAGACTCTTGACTCTTGACCTTCCGCACCTTCAAAGTCGGCTGTGGGACAAAGGCTGAAGGTGGCCGTGCGAGGAGAGGGACATCGGTTCGGGGGGACAATCAAGATGGAGGCCTTTATGGCCAGCTGAACCTGGGACTTTGAAAGTGGCACCAAAACATGGCGGCTCTTGCACATAGATTCAGTGAGCAGTTTCTGTGCATTCTATATTTAATCGGGTATTGTACTTACATATGGTAATATTCTTACTGATCTGAATGCAAAAAAAGGAATTTCACTGTATCTTGGTACATGTGATAATAATGAACCATTGGACCTGTTGAGAGAACTATTCCATAAACTAGACATAGACATACACACAAAATCACCCCATAGTGACAGAAAAAATGGAAGCTGATATATGGTGTTGAAGAGAAAGGGAACAGGTTTGTAGAAGTCGCAGAGACTTCATTTGGCCATCCAAACCCACCAATTAGACAACACAATGCTGTAGCTAGTAGAATGTCTGCCTCCCTGCTCCAGCCACTTGGGTTCAATCCCATCTTAGTTTAGTTTAGTTCAGAGATACAGTGCGGAAACAGGCCCTTCGGCCCACCGAGTACGCACCAACCAGCGATCCCCACACATTAACATGATCTACACACACTAGGGACTATTCACATTTGTACCAAGCCAATTAACCTACAAACCTGTATGTCATTGGAGTGTGGGAGGAAACCGAAGATCTCTGAGAAAAACCACGCAGGTCATGGGGAGAACGCACAAACTCCGTAAAGACAGCACCCGTAGTCAGGATCGAACCTGGGTCTCTGGCGCTGTAAGGCAGCAAATCTACGGTTATGCCACCATGCCACCGTCTGGTGTTTGTAGAGTTTCCACCTTGTCTCTGTGACTGAGGGGGTTTCCTCTGGGTGCTCGGGCTTCATCCCATATCCAAAGGCATGGGGGTTGCTAGTTTAAATAACCACTGTAAATTGTCCCTGGTTTGTAGGATAGTGGTTGAAACAGGTAGGAGCTGTTAGCAATGTGCAGAGAATGAAATGGGATTAGTGCAGGCTTAATGCAAGTGTAAGCACTAACCCAGAAGACTGCAGGGCATGTTTCTGTGCTGAAAAACACTGACGCAAAAAAGGTAAATGTCGTGATTTTCCACCGCCGATTATTTGATTTCACTTTGTTGTATCTGTCTTTCAGTTCACATGTTATGTTCAAATGCATCCTCCTTTAGACCACCCAACTTTCAGAGAGGAGTCACAGAGGCTTTGGTGTTGTTGCTGCTGGCATTACCACATTCTCGGTGACGCCTCACTTAAAAGGTTACTAATCTCATACTTTTCAGGTCAATTGCTTCAGGTCATTTGTGATTGCTGTCGGATGTGGGAGGGGGATGCTTTAAAAATTAAAAAGGATTTGCCTCATAGCAGTGCAGCACATGAGCTTGAAATAGGTACAACCTTTGCCAATAGCTGCCCATATCACTCAGGCCATGAAAAGAGTCATAGAGTTATAGAGTGACACAGTGAGGAAACAGGCCCTTTGGCCCAACTTGCCCACACCGGCCAACATGTCCCAGCTACGCTAGTCCCACCTGCCTGCGCTTTGTTGGTCCTTATCCCTCCAAACCTGTCCTATCCATGTACCTGTCTAACAGTTAAGAATGACCCTGATCTAAAGTCCATTCCTACCTCTGTACTTCTTGGCCTGCTAATCAAACATTTATAAAGGTACTTTCTGCAAGAGGGATTGCGGTGAAAGGTTGAAGAATACAAAGCAAGGTTGCAGGGTGAAATTAAACACCTGTCAATGCTGCCTTTGTCTTGCAGCCTTACTTAGGCCGAGGGATTAAAGTGACAGAAACAGGTGAGAAATTGGTCTTCATAAATTACATTCTTGCCCAAAAAATAAAATGTTTGGGGATTTTATAGACAATAGACAATAGGTGCAGGAGGAGGCCATTCGGCCCTTCAAGCCAGCACCTCCATTCAATGTGATCATGGCTGATCATTCTCAATCAGTACCCCGTTCCTGCCTTCTCCTCATACCCCCTGACTCCGCTATCCTTAAGAGCTCTATCTAGCTCTCTCTTGAATGCATTCAGAGAATTGGCCCCAACTGCCTTCTGAGGCAGAGAATTCCACAGATTCACAACTCTCTGACTGAAAAAGTTTTTCCTCATCTCCGTTCTAAATGGCCTACCCCTTATTCTTAAACTGTGGCCCCTGGTTCTGGGCTCCCCCCAACATTGGGAACATGTTTCCTGCCTCTAACGTGTCCAATCCCTTAATAATCTTAATATGATCCCCTCTCATCCTTCTAAATTCCAGTGTACACAAGCCGAGTCGCTCCAGTCTTTCAACATATGACAGTCCCGCCATTCCGGGAATTTCCTTGGCCTTGGTGGCTAGTAATATTTTACCCTCCTTCTTTGCCCCCCCCCCCCCCCCTCTAATATCAACACTTCACTTGGGTTTCCACTACATGCACTAATATCTTGACCCTGAAATAATTGCTAAGCCGCTTTTGGATTGCATTGTGACCCCAGGTCACATCACTGAGGATGCGTTCCAGCACATCCAGAAGATGTATCTTTCACATCACATCGATGTGACATGGTTCAATCTCTGAACACTCACCTTTCATTCTTTTCCAGTTAATGGAAGGTTAGGCAGACTTCCTCTTCCTGTAGAAAACAAAAGCTCTGCCTGGGTATTTATCTTCTCCCCCTCTCCCATCAGGCAAGAGGTTCAGAAGTGTGAAACCAGATTGATTCCTGGGATGGCAGGACTTTCATATGAAGAAAGACTGGATAGACTCGGCTTGTACTCGCTGGAATTTAGAAGATTGAGGGGGGATCTTATAGAAACTTACAAAATTCTTAAGGGGTTGGAGAGGCTAGATGCAGGAAGATTGTTCCTGATGTTGGGGAAGTCCAGAACAAGGGGTCACAGTTTAAGGGTAAGGGGGAAGTCTTTTAGGATCGAGATGAGAACGTTTTTTTTCACACAGAGAGTGGTGAATCTGTGGAATTCTCTGCCACAGAAGGTAGTTGAGGCCAGTTCATTGGCTATATTTAAGAGGGAGTTAGATGTGGCCCTTGTGGCTAAAGGGATCAGGGGGTATGGAGAGAAGGCAGGTACGGGATACTGAGTTGGATGATCAGCCATGATCATATTGAATGGCAGTGCAGGCTTGAAGGGCCAAATGGCCCACTCCTGCACCTATTTTCTATGTTTCTATGTTTCTATGAAAACGCACACCTCCAGATTCAGGGTCAGTTTTTTCCCAGCTGTAATCAGGCAACTGAACCATCCCATTAACAACCAGAGAGCGGTCCTGAGCTACCATCTACCTCATTGGAGACCCTCGGACTATCTTTAATTAGACTTTACTGGAGTTTATCTTGCACTAAACGTTATTCCCTTTATCCTGTATCTCTACTCTGTGGATGCGTCGATTATAATCATGAATAGTCTTTCCGCTGACTGGTTAGCATGCAACAAAAAGCTTTTCACTGTACCTTGGTGCACGTGACAATAAACTAAATTAAATTAAGCCAAACTAAACTAAACTATACACACTGCCATTATTTCTGTGAGGTCAACTAATGGGAAGTGAACGTATGATGGGGTGGTTTATGAAATCAACTGAAATGTTATGGATCCATTGTCTTGAGACATTCAATGTAACCGTCCAACCATGTGTATAAAGTCTATCTGAGCAATGTCAGGAAAATGTTTAAGCAGGTGGGCCAGGAGTGGAGCCTGCCCAAGGACAACCCTTTACTAGTGAAAAGTGTGAGTTCACACTATGCATTTCTGACAGTGAATGGATTCTTACAACAAAAAGGTAAGATTAGCTAGCATTGGATTATTTGACTGGTTTTGATGCCTAAACCTATCTGGGTGAATAATAAAAGTGATTTATCGGCATGAGAAATGTGAAATGTGGCCATTTTATTGCATTGCAAAATAAAATAGTTATTGATAATTACATAATCTTGATTGGTGTTTAAACAACCACTCTCTAAAAGCAATGATTTGTCCCCACGTGGACATAGGTTTAAGGTGAAGGGGGGGAAATTTAATAGGAGTCTGAGGGGTAACCGTTTTACAAAATGGGTGGAGGGTGTATGGAACGAGCTGCCAGAGGGGGTAGTTGAGACAGGGACTAATGCAACGGTTAAGAAACACAGGCAGGTGGGACTAATGTAGATGGGACATGTTGGTCAGTGTGGGCAAGTTGGGCCGAAGGGCCTGTTTACATGCAGTGTCACTCTATGACTGTGTGCAGTATCACAATCCATTCATTACTGAATGTGAAGCAGTATTGGTGGTTGCAAAATACCACTTACAGAGATTGCTACCCTCTCGAATACCCACTTAATACCAAATGCCTCTTTAACAGAATAGTTCCCAGTAGGCCATGATGCCAATTAAAGTAAATTATCAGACGAGTGGATCTATTTGAACAGCAATGTACGGGGGTGGTTACATGGCTTATTTAAGTCAAATGCCAAATAGAAATGATTGCCTCCCACTGATTTACACCAACTCCAGCACATCATATGCACACAAAATCCGTCTCTAAATAGCAATATGCTGCAACACCAAAGTAGAGGGCATGATTACAGTTGCCTCTAATGTACTGGTTAATGATTGTTATCCTTGACTGTTCATACAAATACTTGAATTCTCAAAATAGCAAACCTGTGGATACCAGGGAGCAATTCTACCTACCTGTGCATCTCTAACTAGAAAACCTTACCTTAATCACACTCATACTTTAGTTCCCTAAACACTGTTTATCATGCCAGATTGTCCAGTAATTAGGCAAAGAGATTTATGAAGATGTTGCCAGGACTAGAGGGTGTGAGCTATAGGGAGAGGTTGAGTAGGCTGGGTCTCTATTCCTTGGAGTGCAGGAGGATGAGGGGGAGGTCTTATAGAGGTGTATATAATCATGAGAGGAATAAATCGGGTAGATGCACAGAATCTCTTGCCCAGAGTAGGGGAATCGAAGACCAGAGGACATGGGTTAAAGGGGAAGAGGAAAAGATTCAATAGGAATCTGAGTTTAGTGATACAGTGAGGAAACAGGCCCTTCAGCCTACCGAGTCCGCGCCGACCAGTGATCCTCGCACACTAACACGATCCTACACACACCAGGGGCAATTTACATTTATAGAAAGCCAATTAACCTACAAACCTGTGGTAGGAAACCGAAGATCTCGGAGAAAACCCATGCGGTCACGGGGAGAACGTACAAACTCCGTACAGACAGCACTCGTAGTCGGGATCGAACCCGGGTCTTTGGTGCTGCAAGCGCTGTAAGGCAGCAACTCTACCGCTGGATATATTGTTTCTGGTGAAATATTTCAAGAGTGCTGTTGGGTAGGGACTTCCAAGATTCAGTCGCAGTCATGAAGGAGGATTATCATTATATATGCGAGTCCGGGGTCTCTGCTCCGTGAAAGGGAACTTGTCTAACTTCAAGTAACCCTTGCTTTCTCTCTCTCTCAATCCCTCCCCATCCTAGTTCTCTGACTAATTTTACTGTCCTCCTGGTTAAAGTTTACTGATAGTATGCCTCTTGTCATCCTCCCTTCAGCTAACAATGATCCATTCTACATTTTCCTTTATCTTCGTCCCCCTTGATCTCTTGTTTTCACACCTTAGTTTCAGTTGAGTTTATTACCACGTGTACCGAGGTACAGTGAAAAGCTTTTGTTGCGTACTATCCATCTCTTACCCTTCCATATCTCTATGCCTCCCTCTCCCCTAACTCTTAGTCCAAAGAAGGGTCTCGACCCGAACCGTCACCCATTCCTTCTATCCAGAGATGCTGCCTGTCCAGCATTTTGAGTTTATCCGTCGTAAACCAGCATCTGCAGTTCATTCCTACACAACCTGCCTAACCACCTGTATATTGGCAACGTGTCTGCCGAGATCTTTGCTACAATCAGGGGCACAATGATTTTGCAAAATTATGAAGGAATATTTTAAACGTGGAACCCATCACTGGCCTTCATAAGACAAAGGGGAAAAGTAAATATATGTTGAAAAGCTGCCTTCTGCAAACTGGCTGCCAAATCGGCCTGAGAGTTAGGCGGCTTTCAGCTACAACGACGTTACTGGAGATTTCCGGTAGTAAAAGGCCCAAGGTTTTCCAATGAGAATGGTGCCAAAATTACGCGGACATAATTTTGCCAATATATAATTCCTTCAAAACTCAAACCGGCAGCCCGCAAAGAAATGTAAAGCCAGCTGTTACAATATTTTCACCTTTCTGACAAGGGAGAGGGAGAGGGAGGGGGAAAAAAAAAAGTCGGGAAGCTTGAAATTATATGAGAAAAAGAAAGCAGAAAGTGTCACGCTGGGAGAGGCAGCAGCTGCTGCATTGTATGCGACTAAACTCTATTACTGCAGTGACAACATAATCATCTGGGCAGCAGTTTGCTGCGGGTGTGAATGGAACAAAGTACAAAAACGAGATAGATGTCACAGCGATATCATCATTTCTGATTATGAGACTGAATGAATATTGATAGGCCTGGCGCCTAAGCACCTCGGAGATCCTTTCAATTCGAGCCGCAGAACAAATGTACACCGCATTGAACAAACGAAATTCGAAGCAGTTAATCCAATCAGGGGTAACACAATGCAATAAAAAAGGGCTAATTTGTGATATGAAACCCTGCACCGCACACGGAATAAAACGGATACCTTGGAGGAAGGTCTGCGGCCTTAACACAATCAGGAGGTCCAGGTGATGTCATGCATTGTGCGAGCAGGCCGGCCCCGAGTCACTGAGAAGCTCCAGTAACAGGGGGTTTTAATGCCCATTTCGCAGCATGAAGGAAACGGCACACCAGGCTCCAAGATCAATTCTAAAATGCTGACACCGTTTTCATTTGCTTCCTTTTTACACTCATTCTGCAAAAAAACAAGGCCAATGATTGGCACACTTTCAGAGGTCAGGAGCTGCAGATTATAACTGTGATGCATCCATTGTTATCCCGATAGAGGAATAGTGGCATTAAATCCAACACAACATTAAAATCGCAGTGCCATTGCGGAATAATATTAGTCATCGAGATGCAGAGTCGTACAGCATGGAAACAGGCCCTTCAGCCCAACTTGCCCATGCCGATTAAGAGCTAGTCCTACTCATCCATGTATAGCCCATATCCCTCTACAATGGCGCAGTGGTAGAGTTGCAGCCCTGCAGTGTCAGAGACCCGGGTTTGATCCTGACCACAGGTGTTGGCTCGGTAAGAGATTGTACATTCTCCTCTTGACCATGTGGTTAGGTTTCCTCCCACACTCCAAAGACATACAGGTTTGCAGGTTGAGTGGCCGTGGTAAAAATTGTAAATTGTCCCTAGTATGTATGGTAGTGCTAGTCTGTGGGGATCGTCGGTCAGCGCGGACTCAGTGGTCCGAAGGGCCTGTTTCTGCGCTGCATCTCTAAACTAAGCTAAACTATACCATGTACCCGACCAAATTCTTCAACTACTTCCCCTGGCAGCTCGTTCCATACACATACAGTCCTCTAAAAAGTTAAAAGGTTGCCCTCAGGTTCCTATTAAATCTTTAAAACGATGCTCTTTATGCAAATTACCTGACACATTAATGGGCAGATCCGTCACTCTGATGTTAATATGTCAGCAGTCTCGCCTCATAATGCAAACACAGTGAACTGGCCAACAGGCACCACACCGAAGGGGTGGCACGGAGGCACAGTGGTAGAGTGCCGCCTTACAGCGCCAGAGAGTCGGCTTCGATCTTGACTGCGAGTGTTTCGGGTTGAGACTCAGGTCGGGTCGAGACACTCCTTCAGATTGAGTCAGGGGAGGGGGAAGCGAGAGATATGGAAGGGTAAGGTGTGAAAATGAGAGATCAAAGGGGATGACGGCAGGGCCGTCTTAACGCATGGGCCTGATGGGCACTTGCCCGGGGGCCCACGAGCATAGGGGCCCCATGCTGATCTGTGTATGTTAAGTGACTTGCAATAAATAAATACTACTTTAAAAATGTAGGTTCAATAAGTGCTTTTTTCGCAACATTTTCGGTCACTAAGTGCTTCTCACAGCGATCTGTAAGTGCTTTTCGCAACAATGTAGCACCCTAAGTCCATCGCTAAGGCTTTTCGGTAAGTGCTTTTCGCCGGCACAACAGGGGGGGGGGGCTGCTAGGGAAAGGGGGGTGGGGGAGAGTAACGGTAGGGGCCCCAGTACACTGCTTTGCCCGGGGGCCCATAATGCTGTAAAAACGGCCCTGGATGACGGTCAAGCAGAATGTAGAGTAGATCATTGTTCTCGAGGGGACGGTGACAACGAAGCATGCAATGTAAAATTGAATCAGGAGGACAGTCAGACTGATCAGAGATCTAGGATGGGGGAGGGATGGAGAGAGAGGGATATCAATGGTTACTTAAAATTAGAAAAGTCAATATTCATACCGCTGGGTTGCAAGCTGCCAAATCGAAATATGAGGTGCTGTTGCTCCAATTTGAATTGGGCCTCACTCTGATAGTGGAAGAGGCCAGTCTGCCTCGAACTACGTGATCTCTCAGTTGCCAAATAGTTTAACTCCCCCTTTTATTCCCACCGACCTTTCTGTCCTGGGCCTCCTCCACTATCAGAGTGCGGCCCAACGCAAATTGGAGGAACAGCACCTCATATTTCGCTAAAATATACTAAACTAGCAAGGATGTTAGCAAGGTAAGTAACCCCATATTAGATGGCAATTAGAGTCATAGAGACAAAGAATCATAGAGTGATAGAGTCATAGAGTCACAGAGGCACAGAGTCATAGGGTTATAGAGTCACAAAGTCACAGAGTCATCGAGTGAAACAGTGAGGAAACAGGCCCTTCGGCCCAACTTGCCCACACCGACCAACATGCCCCAGCTACACTAGTCCCGCCTGCCTGCGCTTGGTCCATATCCCTCCAAACCTGTCCTATCCATGTACCTGTCTGTTTCTTAAACATTGGGATAGTCCCAGCCTCAACTACCTCCTCTGGCAGTTTGTTTCATACACCCACCACCCTTTGTGTGAAAGAGTTACCCCTCAGATACCTATTAAATCTTTCCCCCTTCACCTTAAACCTATGTCCTCTGGTTCTCGATTCCCCTACTCTGGGCAAGAGACTCTGCATCTACCCGATCTATTCCTCTCATGATTTTGCACACCTCTCTAAGATCACCCCTCATCCTCCTGCACTCCAAGGAATAGAGACCCAGCCTACTCAACCTCTCCATATAGCTCATACCCTCTAGTCCTGGCAACATCCTCGTAAATCTACCAAAAAAGTACATCGTAAATTAACCTAAAAAGAGATTAAAGGCAATGGGGCCTGAGGTAGTGGACCAAATTAGGTTAAAACTTGACCCAGTGATAGAACATCAAAGGTAATGACAACATGAGTTTGTGAATTACGTTGTGAAGTGACATAAGAGAGATGCAAAGGGATATAAATAGATTAAGCAGGTTGGCTAGGTTCTAGAAAATAGGTCACAATGTGGGAAAATATGAAATTGTCCATTTTGACAGGAAATTTAAAAAGGAGTATAATCAATGGCCAAGAAAGCACAACATCCCTCTACTTCCTTGGAAGACTTTGGATGTTTGGCATGTACCCAACAACTTTCTCCAACTTCCACAGAAGCGCCACAGAAAGCATTTTATCAGGATGCATCGCAGATGAGTTTGGGAACAGCTCCATCCAAGACCGCGAGAAATTGCAGAGAATTGTGGACACATCCCAAATCATTGCACAAACCAACCTCCCTTCCATTGACTCCGTCCACACTTCACGTAGCCTCAGCTAGGCCAGCAGCGTAATCAAAGACCAGTCTCACCCGGTCACTCCCTCTTCTCCCCTCTCCCATCAGGTAAGACTTACAAAAGTGTGAAAATGCATACCTCCTGATTCAGTGACAGTTTCTTCCCAACTGTGATCAGGCAATTGAACCATCCTATCACCAACTAGAGATTGGGGTGAGTTAGCATCTACCTCACTGGAGACCCCCGGACAATCTTTAATCAGACTTTGCTGGACTTTACACTAAATGTTATTCCTTTTGTCCTGTGACTGTACACTGTGGACATCTTGATTGCAATCATGTATAATATGGAAATACTTGACTTGATGTGACTCTCGCTTTCTTTGCACTTTTTAAAAATATTTTCAGCATTTTAGGTGTAAAACTCATTTATTATTTATTAGGTTTTTTTAATTGGTTTTTATTGATATTGGTATTTGTTGTGTTGGTTCCTATGTTTGTGCGATTGTCTTTGAAAGATTTGCACTGTCGCACTGTTTCAGATGTAGCACTTCTAATTTCGTTGTACTGTTCGTACAATGACAATAAAGGCATATTATTATTATTATTATTATTATTATGTATGTGTAGGAAGGAACTGCAGATGCTGGTTATACGCCGAAGATAGACGCAAAATGCTGGAGTGATTCAGTAAGACAGGCAGCATCTCTGGAAAGAAGGAATGGGTGACATTTCGGGTAGCGACCCTTCAAACTAAAGAAGGGTCTCGACTTGAAACGTCACCCATTCTTGATTTCCAGAGGTGCTGGCTGTCCCACTGAGTTCCTCCAGCATTTTGTGTCTATCTTTGTAATCATGTATGGTCTTTCTGCTGACAGAACAGCATGCTACAAAAAGCTTTTTCGCAGTACCTCGGTACACATGACAATAAACTAAAGTAAACAAAAATAAATGGTGAGAGATTTCAGAGTGCAAAGATGCAGAGGATTCTGGGTATCCTCGTGCATTATTCACCAAAGACTGGGTATTACCCCGGAGAATGTTGTGGAGCAGAGTACAGGATGCGTGCTGTGATAGTACCTGCCTCAACTACCTCCTCTGGTGGCTCATCCCATAAACCCACCAACAATAGCACAGTGCTTTGCTTTCCGACCAGAATTGTAAGCACAGTTGTGAACTGATGGTGCCCATTCTAATGCTGAGTTGGAGGCTGGCTGGAGCTGCCGCTAAAGCCCTGTGTTTAGTGCATTGGGAGGTTTGCAATCCTCTTGACCAGCCTGAAGGCTTTGCTTGGAGCAGTCACAATACCAAGGTGTAGACAAGCAGAAAACCTCTGGTTTGCATGCTGCACCTAACCTTCTGTGACCTCAGCCCTCACATTTAGGGAACACCCTTGTTCCCACTGTAGTAGTCAAGATTTAACATTTTAGAGACAAAGACAGACAGACCTGTTTAATGATAAGATATAGCTGAGTTGACATTAGCACTTGATTCATTACATGAGTCTATCTCTGGGGTATCGCTTCCAAGTGTAAGCCAATAAGACTGGAGAAACAATGTAACTTCCAATTGCTGCTCTCCCTGCTCTGTTCTCATCTATTACTTGTGCAATAGTATTTTGTCTCAGCTCATTGTTAACTAGGAATGCAACTCAACCTGTATTTTGAGCCCAAAGTTACTCAGATTGGGCCATCATGATGATTACCAAATCCGTTGGGCTTGGGCTAATTGAGCCCAGAGTTTAGAGCTCCAACATGCCACAGGGCTTGGGTTACCCCGTGTCTGTTAGTTTCTCTGAAGCTTCCTGCGGGATAAGATCTCCACAAAGAGGTAATGGTCTTGCAGAAGATGGGATGTGAGCCAGATTCTCCTCAGCCGAGGTCTGGCAGAACACAGTGGTCAGTACACTGGGAGATGGACCAATCTTTGGAGATAGGTTTGACAGAAAACACGTGGAATTACAGGACTCCAAGGTGCTTTTCTTTTAGTTAACACTCCTGTGATGCAAAGGGGGGGGAGGGGGAGAAACTGGGAATATTTGTGGGTGTTTCTCCCGAATTAGGAAAGATCTGAACTGAACCAAAGGTGGTGCAGAAGATTCGCCAAGCAATTATAATTAGGGAACCTCTCCTTAGCCCCAAGACAGTACTGGAGCCTCTCTGGATAGGCTCGGTGATCATTTTGCTGAACGCCTCCACTCAAGTCCTCCAAACCTATCTGATCTCCCAGTTGCTAAACCCTTTAGCTCCCCCTCCCATTCCCACATTGACCTTTCTGTCCTGGGCCTCCTCCATTGTCAGATTAAGGCCCAGCGCAAATTGGAGGAACTACACCTCATATTGCACTTAAGCAGTTTACACCCCAGTGGTATGAATATTGACCTCTCCAGCTTCAAGTAATGCTTGCTTTCCCTCTCTCTCTCCATCCCCTCCCCCTTCTCAGTTCTCTAACCAGTCTGATTGTTGCCCTGATTACATTTTATCTCTGATTGCATTGTTGTCACCTTCTCCCAGCTAACAATGATCTATTCTACATTTTCCACTATCTACATCTTTTTTGATCACTTGCACTTTCTTAGTTCTGTGACTCCCTCTCCCCTGACTCATTCCTCTGTCCAGAGACACTGCCTGTCCCACTGAGTTACTCCAGCATTTTGTGTCTATCTTCGGTGTATATCAGCATCTGCAGTTCCTTCCTACACAATAGTGGAGCCAACAACCAAGATTTCCCAACAATGAGTAGGAATTAGCTCTGTATTTAACACCATTGTGCCAGAGCTACTACACTTCAAACTCTCCCAGCTGACTGTGCCCGAACCCCTCCGTCAGTGGATCATCAACTTTCTGACAGACAGGAAGCAGCATGTGAGGCTGGGAAAGCACATCTCAGACCCGCAGACCCTCAGCATAGGAGCACCGCAAGGTTGCGTACTCTCCCCTCTCCTTTACTCTCTCTACAACAACGACTGCACCTCCACAGACTCCTCTGTCAAGCTCCTCAAGTTTGCGGATGACACAACCCTGATTGGACTGATCCAGGATACAGAGGAATCTGCCTACAGACGGGAAGTGATACAGCTGGCGTCCTGGTGCCATCGCAACAACCTGGAGCTCAATGCTCTCAAGATAGTGGAACTAATTGTAGACTTTTGCAGAGCTCCCCCTCCCCTTCCCCCACTCACCATCAACAACACCATAGTCACATCTGTGGAGTCATTTAAGTTCCTTGGAACCATCATCTCCAGGGACCTTAAATGGGGGCCACCATCAACTCCACAGTCAAAAAGGCCCAACAGAGGATGTACTTCCTGTGGCAACTGAGGAAACACAATCTGCCACAGGCAATGATGGTCCAATTCTATACTGCTATCATTGAGTCCGTCCTCACCTTCTCCATCATGGTCTGGTTTGGCTCAGCCACCAAGCACGACATCTGGAGGCTGCAACGGATCGTTTGATCAGCTGAGAAGGTTGTTGGCTGCAACTTTCCCCCCCCATTGACGAACTGTACACTGCAATGGCCAGGAAGCGAGCGGGCAAGATCATCTCTGACCCCTCTCACACTGGCCACAAACTCTTTGAAGCACTTCCGGACTGTCAAAGCAGCCACAGCCAGACATAAAAACAGCTTTTTTCCACGAGTAGTAGTTCTACTCAGTAACCAAAGTCTGTAGTCTCTTTTTTGCTCTGGTTTATTTTCACCCACTTGTTTAGACTGTATTGGTGTATCTTTATTGTTTTGATGTGTTTATGCTTTATTCTTAATTGTTAACTGTATGTTTGTGTTGTCATTTGTGAGCGGAGCACCAAGGCACATTCCTTGTATGTGCACATACCTGGCCAATAAACTTATTCATTCATTCAGATAGACACAACATGCTGTGGTAACGCAGCGGGACAGGCAGTATCTCTGCAGAGAAGGAATGGTGACGTTGCGGATCGAGACCTTTCTTCAGACCAGAGTCAGTCTGAAGAAGGGTCTCGACCCGAATCATCACCCATTCCGTCTTCCCAGAGATGTTGCCTGTCCCGCTGAGTTACTCCAGCATTTTGTGTCTCTTTCCCAACAATGAGATTGGTTGGATTTCTTGTTAAAAATTGGAGGAAATTTGGGACACATTATTTGTTATGTTGAAAGGTTTTACAAGATTGTAGAGACTGGCATAGGAAGTGATTGGAAAGGGATCAGTTCTGTGGGGCGAAAGGTGTGCGAACAGCGCACACTATATGTCATCACTGTATGGGACATTCTTTATGGATTAGTTTGGTTCTTGTCCTTCATTTCTCTGCAGAGGCACGGTCGCACTGTGGCGATGTTACTAGCCTAGTGCTAATGTCCCAGTGGCAACGTCCAATGCAACAGCAAAGAAATTACATTCAGTTAGTCAGTGCACTTAGAAGGTGTCACACACCATTACTGAATGACTGCTGGATCACATGGGAACCATTTGGTTCACTCATGCCATCTGCCACCTGCACACAGTCTGATCCCGCAGCAATGCCATCTCACTAATCATGCACTTCAAGGTATGAGCAAAAAAGATGCCAGACACATCCAAGTTCGCTCATGGAACATAGAACATCGAACAGTACAGCACAAGAACAGGCTCTTCAGCCCACAACGTCTGGTCTGAACGTCATGACAAGACCAACCATAATCCATATCTCTCCAGTCCCTAAAAGTCTCTTAAATACCACTATTGTATTTGCCTCAGCCACCACTCCCAGCAGTGCGTTCCAAGCTCTCGCCACCCTCTGTGTAAAACACTTGCCCCACACATCTATTTTAAACTTTGCTCCTCTTACCACAAAAAACTATGCCCTCTAGTTTTTGATTTTTCCATCCTGGGAAGAAGATTCTAACTGTTCACCCTATCTATGACTCTCAGAATTATATAGACTTCTATCAGGTCTCCCTGAAACCTCTGGCATTGAGGAAGGATATTCTTGCTATTGAGGGCGTGCAGCATAGGTTTACTAGGTTAATTCCCGGAATGGCGGGACTGTCATATGTTGAAAGACTGGAGCGACTAGGCTTGTATACACTGGAATTTAGAAGGATGAGAGGGGATCTTTTCGAAACGTATAAGATTATTAAGGGGTTGGACACGTTAGAGGCAGGAAACATGTTCCCAATGTTGAGGGAGTCCAGAACAAGGGGCCACAGTTTAAGAATAAGGGGTAGGCCATTTAGAACTGAGATGAGGAAAAACTTTTTCAGTCAGAGAGTTGTGAATCTGTGGAATTCTCTGCCTCAGAAGGCAGTGGAGGCCAATTCTCTGAATGCATTCAAGAGAGAGCCAGATAGAGCTCTTAAGGATAGCGGAGTCAGGGGGTTTGGGGAGAAGGCAGGAATGGGGTACTGATTGAGAATGATCAGCCATGATCACATTGAATGGCGGTGCTGGCTCGAAGGGCCGAATGGCCTCCTCCTGCACCTATTGTGTATTGTGTATACATGCAATACACCGAATGTACACTAAGCAAATTTGCAAAGTTGCCTCATAAATTCCTGACTCTTGTACTCAATGCCCTGACCTACGAAAACAAGCATGCAAATGCCTCCTTTGCCACTTTATCTCCTTGTGTTGCCACTTTCAGGGAGTTATAGACTTGGAACCCAAGTTCACTTTCTTCATCAGTGCTGTTAAGGGTCATGCTATTAATCAATTATTTTCCCCTTACATTCGACCTCTCAAAGTGCAACACCTTACACTTGCTCAGATTAATTTCCATCTGCCATGTCTCTGCCAATTTTGGTAGCTGATCTATATCCCACTGTATACTTTGACAGCCTTCTTCACAGTCTGCAACCCCAGCAATCCTTTAGCCACTGCCTTGCCTGATTGAGGCAGGTTGAAATCCAGTGTCGGCCATTTCCACATTACTTGAGAAAACATTTCCACATTACTTGAGAAAACCATTCTGGATACATATAACATATTCTGCCCAAGTTACTCCCTAATTCGGGTAGTTATTACCCCTATAGCTATCAGCGATCTCCCAACACATTACTTCCTCTAATTACTGTGACCTTTTTAGGGGTCCATCAGAGGCATAGAATCATCGAGCAATGCAGCACAGAAACCGGCTCTTCGGACCATTTCATCCATGCCAAACAAGTTACCTAACTGTGCCTGTGCTTTATCCCTCTCAATCTTTCCTTTTCATGGACCAGTCCAAGTGTTGTTTAAATGTTGTACTTGTCTCTGCCACTTCCTCTGGCAGTTTATTCTCCTCTGTATTTACCGAGGGGAAAGACAGTAGGGCGGAGGAACTTGGGGCAGTTAATGGAAGTGTCTTGAGAGCAGTCAGTGATACAGTCGAAGAAGTACTGAAAGTAATATTGTGTATGAAGGTAGACAAATCTCCAGGGCCAGATCAGATATATCCGAGGACATTGCAGGAAACTAGAGAGGAAATTGCGGGAGCCCTGGTTGAAATTTATGAGTCGTCCTGAAAATACAGGAGAGGTGCCGGAAGACTGGAGGGTGGCAAATGGTGTGCCTCTATTCAAGAAGGGCTACTGGGAAAATGCTGGGAACTATAGGCAGGTGAGTTTAACATCTGTAGTTGGACAGTTACTAGAGACTATTCCGTGAGATAGGTTATCCAAACATTTGGATGGGCAAGGGCTGATTAGGGGTAGCCAGCAAGGTTTTGTACGTGGGAGGTCATGTTTCACAAATCATGGCAGATCTATCTCTCCCGCTCAACCCCATTCTCCTGCTTTCTCCCCAAAACCCCCAACCCAATGAGAGGTGGTCTCATTGAAGCATATTAAATTCCCAAGAGGCTTAACAGGGTTGAAGCTGTGATGATATCTTCCCTTGTGGTAGTCTTGGACTGGGAGCATTGTCACTGAACGTCATGTCAACCACTTCAAACACATTGAAGATCTCTCTCTCTGAGGGAAGTCTACATTTTTGGAATTCTGCTCTCCAGAGAGCTGCAGATGCCAAGTCATTGAGTATATTCAGGGCGAAGGGAGACAGATTTTTGGACTGTAGGGGAATCAGGGTCATGGGAAAAGGGCAAGAGAGTGAAGATGAGACCAGAGTTCAGATCGTCAATGATCCTTTTACTGGCAGCACAATCTGAAGGAGTCAAAAGGCCCACCACTGTTCCTATTTATTGCGTTTGTTATGTTGCCAGCAACTAAATTTCATACCCTTTAAACTCTCAGGTGGATGTAACAATAGTTAAAGAAGCAAGGAAACATTTTTTGGTCAACATTTAATCTTACGATGAGATCACGAAGATGATCCAACGTTGTCATGTTGTAGTTGTCGATGAATCCCGTGCGGTAGAGTTGCTGCTTTAGAGCGAATGCAGCGCCGGAGACTCAGGTTCGATCCTGACTACGGGTGCTGCACTGTAAGGAGTTTGTACGTTCTCCCCGTGACCTGCGTGGGTTTTCTCCGAGATCTTCGGTTTCCTCCCACACTCCAAAGACGTACAGGTATGTAGGTTAATGGGCTGGGTAAAATGTAAAAATTGTCCCTAGTGGGTGTAGGATAGTGTTAATGTACGGGGATCACTGGGCGGCACGGACTTGGTGGGCCGAAAAGGCCTGTTTCCGGCTGTATATATATGATATGATATGATATGATACTGCAAAGATCTCGCATCAGTGAATGGAATTAATGTAAGATTAGTGTAAATGGGCGATTGATAGTCGGTGTGGACTCAGTGGGCCAAAGGATCAGTTTCGGCGTGGTATCTTTCTGTGACTAAAACTCTCTTTGACTCTGTAAAAAAAGATTCATTGAGTGCGCCGTGCTTTTGAGCACCCTACCATTGAGAAAGTTCCAACACAGATGGAGGGTCTTTCTCTACCAATGCCTTTTCTTTCTATTATCAATTGCAAACGTTAGACAATCCTCCCATGGGACACTGAGAGGCTTTGAGTTAGAGGGTTGTAGATTCATGTTCCATTTCAGGCATTACTGAGCAAAAGACGCCTTCGTTTTGGATGAAATGTTAAACTGTGGGACTCTCATATTGATATAAAAGATCCTGAGGGACAATGGTCGTTGAACTATTAGTGGTCTCAAAGTATTCTCCATCTGCCAAGTGCTCTGGCACAGAGCCCGGTAGAAAATTAATCCATTTATCATGAAGCAAAGCATAAATTTGCCAGCTATCAAGCAGTTTCTTATTTAGTACACTTGGCAAGTAAACTCCTGTTTAATGAGGAGAAATGAAAGCGCAGGTTTCAAGGCAAGTTTAAAGCAGTGAAACTGGAAGATGTTGTCTTTAACAATTTTACAGCAGTTATTGGAGCAAATAATATCCAGACATCAATCAATGTCATCCTCCTACGCTGATAACATTTCTGCAGGGAGCTACCTACTATGCGAGCTTGCTGATCAATTCCTGTCAATATTTTACCACCAAAGTATATAATTAACAGGCTGGAAATAAATGTGCAGAGTTTGGCATTGAGAGGATCAGAGTAGGTTCCCATAGATTTCTATCACATGGTTTGCCCTAACACTTACAGCCCAGAAAAATGGCCCATTCAATCCAATGAGTACGTGTAAGAGGTTATATTGTACAGTACATGAATCTCTCCTAACGCTTCACTTAACTCTGCCAATATAATAGATGCTAGATGCTGGAGTACTTCAGTGGGTCAGGTAACATCTCTGGAGAAAAGGAATGGGTGACATTTCGGATCGAGACCCTTCTTCAGACTGAAGAAGTGTCTGACGAAGGGTCTCGATCCGAAACGTCATCATTCTTTCTCGCCAGAGATGCAGAGGGGAGAGGGAAATGAGAGGTATGAAAAGGCGCAGAACAAATCAGAGCCGGCACCGATGACCAAAGAAAGGTGGAACCCACAATGGTCCATTGTTGGCTGTGGAAGAGGTGATAACGAAGGGATACGAATAGTGAAACTAGCAGGACAACCAAGGTGGGGGAGAGAGATATAATGCAAGTGTTACTTGAAATGAGAGAAATCAACATTAAAAACGCTGGGTTGTAAGCTGCCCAAGTGAAATATGAGGTGCTGTTCCTCCAATTTGGGTTTGGCCTCACCCTAGCAATCACTCCTATGTTCTCTTGTACCTCAAACATTCATCCAGTTTCTCCTTGTTGGTCACCTCAATAATCCGAGTAGAAATACAGGAACATGTGGAATTCTCTGCCTCAGAAGGCAGTGGAGGCCAATTCTCTGAATGCATTCAAGAGAGAGCTAAATAGAGCTCTTAAGGATAGCGGAGTCAGGGGGTATGGGGAGAAGGCAGGAGCGGGGTACTGATTGAGAATGATCAGCCATGATCACATTGAATGGCGGTGCGGGCTCGAAGGGCCAAATGGCCTCCTCCTGCACCTATTGTCTATTGTCTATTGTCTATGAGACAATAAGATCAGAAGTAGGTCACTTAGTTCATCAGGGCTGCCCCACGAGTCGATATATTCATGGCTGATCTATGCTGGCCTCAACTCCTCTTCTGTGCCAGTTCCACATAATGCTCAATTTCTCGATCTTTCAATTATATAGTTTAGTTTCATTTATTATTGTCACGTGTACTGAGGTACAGTGCAAAGCTTTTGTTTGCATGATATCCAGTCAAGAAAAATAATATACATAAATACAATCCACAGTGGACAGGTAAAGGATAAAGGGTACAACATTTAGCGCAATATATAACGTTATCTTTTTTGCCCTTAAATGTATAGACTCATAGTCATAGAGTTATACAGCGTTGAAACAGGCCATGCCCCTCAGCCCAATTTGCCCACACCGACCAACATGTCCCATCTACACTACTCCCACTTGCCTGCATTTGGCTCATATCCCACAAAACCTCTCCTATCCTGTCCAAATATTTCTTAAACCATATACATAAACCATAAAGTTGAACGGATAGTACCAGCCCCAACCAGCACCTCCGGCAGTTTGTTCCATACACCCACCATCCTTTGTGCAAAGGTTGCCCCTCAGGTTCCTATTAAATTCTTCCCCCCCCACCTCTCCTCTCCCCCCCACCATAACTCTATGTTGTGGTTCTCGATTCGCCTACTCTGGGCAAGAGACTCTGTGCATTCCCCGATCTACAGTATTCCTCTCGTGATTTTGTACACCTCTATCAGATCACCCTTCATCCTCCTGCGCTCCAAGGAACAGAGTCCCAGCCTACTCAACCTCTCCCTACAAATCAGGCCCTCGTAAATCATCTCTGCACCCTTTCCAGCTTGACATATCTAATGATCCTTCTCCACCAGCCGAAGGATTAGAGAGTTCCGGGGATTCACAACCTCGTGAGAAAGGAATTGCCATGGACCTCGATAGCCAGCCTCTCCTTCTACAGCAATGTCTCCTTGTTCATGAATTTAGACAATAGACAATAGACAATAGGTGCAGGAGGAGGCCATTCGGCCTTTCGAACCAGCACCGCCATTCAATGTGATCATGGCTGATCATTCTCAATCAGTACCCCGTTCCTGCCTTCTCCCCATACCCCCTCTCTGCTATCCTTAAGAGCTCTATCCAGCTCTCACTTGAATGCATTCAGAGAATTGGCCTCCACTGCCTTCTGAGGCAGAGAATTCCACAGATACACAACTCTCTGACTGAAAATGTTTTTCCTCATCTCAGTTCTAAATGGCCTACCCCTTATTCTTAAACTGTGGCCCCTTGTTCTGGACTCCCCCAATTTCTCACCAGTAGCAACATCTCAACAGCTGTACTATCATTCCCCTTTACATTCTTGGACGTTTCAATAAGTTCACCCTTCATCCTTCTAAAGGGCTAAAGGTGGTGCAGCAGTGGAGTTGCTGCAAAGTTGTTCAGAACCAGGGGTCACAGTTTAAGTATAAGGGGTAGGCCATTTAGTGCTGAGATGAGGAAAAACCTTTTCCACCCAGAGTTGTGAATCTGTGGAATTCTCTGCCACAGAAGGCAGTGCAGGCCAATTCACTGGATGTCTTCAAGAGAGAGTTAGATATAGCTCTTAGGGCTAACTGAATCAAGGGATATGGGGAGAAACCAGGAATAGGGTTCTGATTCTAGATGATCAGCCATGATCATATTGAATGGCGGTGCTGGTTCGAAGAGCCGGATGGCCTACTCCTGCACCTATTCTCTATGTTTCTATGTTTCTATGCTGTCTTACAGCGCCAGAGACCCAGGTTCGATCATGACTACGGGTGCTCTCTGTGTGGAGTTTTTACGTTCTCCCCTTGACCTGCGTGGGTTTTCTCTGGGATCTCTGGATTCCTACCGCACTCCAAAGACGTACAGGTTTGTAGGCTTATTGGCTTGGCATAATGTATGTAGGATGGTGTTAATGTGCGGGGATCGCTGGTCGCCACGGACTCAGTGGGCCGAAGGGCCTGTCTCTGTATCTCAAAACTGAACTAACTCCAAAGAAGAGTCTCGACCCGAAACATCACCCATTTTCTTCTCTCCAGAGATGCTGCATGTTCCGCTAAGTTACTCCAGCATTTTGTGTTTGCCTTCGGTGTAAACCAGCATCTGCAGTTTCTTCCCACACAAAGATGTATGCATTGTTTAGTTTAGTTTAGAGATACAGCGTGGAAACTGTCCTTTTGGCTCACCACATCTACACTGACCAGCAATCACCCCATACACTAACACAATCAGCACGGTAGCGCAGCGGTAGCGTTGCTGCTTTACAGCGAATGCAGCGCCGGAGACTCAGGTTCGATCCTGACTACGGGTGCTGCACTGTAAGGAGTTTGTACGTTCTCCCCGTGACCTGCGTGGGTTTTCTCCGAGATCTTCGGTTTCCTCCCACACTCCAAAGACGTACAGGTATGTAGGTTAATTGGCTGGGTAAAGGTTAAAAACAATTGTCCCTAGTGGGTGTAGGATAGTGTTAATGTGCAGGGATCGCTGGGCGGCACGGACTCGGTGGGCCGAAAAGGCCTGTTTCCGGCTGTATATATATGATATGATATGATACAATAATCTTACATACTAGGGACAATTTACAATTCTCACCGAAGCCATTTAACTTACAAACCTGTACGTCTTTGGAGTGTGGGAGGAAATCGGACCACACGGTCGCGGGGAGAACATACAAACTCCACTCAGACAGCACCCGTGGTCAGGATTGAACCCAGGACTCTTGCACTGTAAGGCAGCAACTCTACTGCTGTGCCACCATAGAGGGATATGGGCTAAACATTGGTATGTAGGACTAGCTCTTAGTCGGCATGGACAAGTTGGGCTGATGGGCCTGATTCTCTGCTGTATGACTCTGTATCTCTATGACTAATATTTAGGCATAATATCTTAATGTCTAACTCCAAGGCATACAAGCCCAACCTGTCTAGTCTGGTTTGCTCTGTTGATTAGGAGGCTTCTCCAGAACTCCCTATTAGATTATATTAGCGATTGGCATATTTATGGCCTTTCAACATGTGGGTGGAAATATTTCTCTGTCTAGTGCTTTCGGAATGTTAAAGACCTCTATTGGCTCAGCACGCAGCCTGTGTTTTCTGGGAGAAAGAATCTGAATCTTTCTCAACAGACAGAACGCCTCAGTTCGGATTTCAGTCTAATAAATCTTTCATGTGAACATCGGAACAACATAGGCACATCAGGGTGAAATAATCCACATTTCTTACAAATCCAGCAACTTACACAATAGACAATAGACAATAGGTGCAGGAATAGGCCATTTGGCCCTTCGAGCCAGCACCACCACTCAATGTGATCATGGCTGATCATTCACAATCAGTACCCCCTTCCTGCCCTCTCCCCATAGCCCACGACTCCGCTATCTTTAAGAGCTCTATCTAGCTCCCTCTTTAAAGCATCCAGAGAATTGGGAGATAAAGTTTTCCCTCATCTCAGTCCTAAATGGCCTATCCCTTATTCTTAAACTGTGACCCTGGTTCTGGACTCCCCCAACATCGGGACCATTTTTCCTGCATCTAGCCTGTCCAATCCTTTAAGAATTTTATATGTTTCCTTTAGATCCCCTCGCATTCTTCTAAATTCCAGTGAATATGTGCACAGTCGACCCATTCTTTCATCATATGTCAGTCCCGCCATCCCGGGAATTAACCTGATGGCTCACATGGTCCTTGGCCCATTCCAACTAAATTACAGTCTGATTAGATAGCACAGCAGGCTGAGGAGTGATCTTATAAGGTGTATAAAATCATGAGTGGAATGGACGGGACAGAGTCATTTGTTGGAGTTGGGAATCGGAGGGTCGGAACTGAAGGACATGGGTTTGGGGTGAGAGAGGAGAGATTTGCTGGGAAACTGATGGCCAACGTTTGCCACACAGGGGGAGGTGGTATGCGGAGCAGGCTGCCAGAGGGGGTAGTTAGGGCCGGTACTGTAGCAGGCATTTGGTCCAGTGTGTGGATGGGACGCGTCTAAAGAAATATGGGCCAGGCATAGGTGGGTGGGACCAGCATGGATGGAGCATTGTGGCCGACATTGGCAGGACAGGCCGAAAGGTCTGTTTCCATGCTGTATGACTCTATGACCTTATGACAACAGCAGGAAGATCATACGTTACAGTTAGAAATATTAGTACTCCAACATAAAGTGGATCTTGGCCGTATAAATGCAGCTTTATATGACTTTATGTAGAAATAGACAATAGACAATAGACAATAGGTGCAGGAGGAGGCCATTCGGCCCTTCGGCCCTTCGAGCCAGCACCGCCATTCAATGTGATCATGGCTGATCATTCTCAATCAATACCCCATTCCTGCCTTCTCCCCATACCGCCTGACTCCGCTATCCTTAAGAGCTCTATCTAGAAAGAAACTGCAGATGCTGGTATATACCGAAGACAGATACAAAGTGCTGGAGAACTCAGTGGGTCAGGCCGCATCTCTGGAGAAAACAGATGGGTGACATTTCGGGTCGGGACACTTCTTCAGACTGGATTTTATAGGACTTTGTTTAGGCCGGATATGAAGTATGGTGTGCAGTTCTGGTTGCCCCATGACTGGAAGGATGAGGAGACTTTGGAGTAGGTTCAGAAACGATTCTCCAGAAATATACCTGGATTAAGGGTATTAGCTATAAAGAGAGGTTGGACAAACTTAGATTTTTTTTACTCATAAGTGCCAGAGGTTTAAGGGGACTTGATAAAAATACATAAAATGATGAGAGGCATCGGTAGAGTAGACAGTCAGATCCTTTTTCCCTGGGGGAAATGTCAAAAACTAGTGGACATGGCTTTAAAGTGAGAGGGGCAAAGTTTAAAGGAGATGCACAGGGCACGTTTTTTACACAGAGTAATGGGTACCTGGAATGCGCTGCCAGAGATGGTAGTTGACTCAGATGCGATAGTGCCATTTAAGAGATTGTTTAAGATATGTTTCCATGTAATAGGAAAGATATTGTCAAGCTTGAAAGGGTTCAGAAAAGATTTACGAGGATGTTGCCAGGACTAGAGGGTGTGAGCTATAGGGAGAGGTTGAGTAGGTTGGGTCTCTATTCCTTGGAGTGCAGGAGGATGAGGGGAGATCTTATAGAGGTGTATTAAATCATGAGAGGAATAGATCGGGTAGATGCACAGAGTCTCTTGCTCAGAGTAGATGAATCGAGGACCAGAGGACATAGGTTAAAGGTGAAGGGTAAAAGATTTAATCGGAATCCAAGGGGTAACTTTTTCACACAAAGGGTGGTGGGTGTATGGAACAAGCTGCCAGAGGAGGTAGTAGAGGCAGGGGCTATCCCATCGTTTAAGAAACATTTAGACAGGTACATGGATAGGACAGGTTTGGATGGGTATGGACCAAGCGCAGGCAGGTGGGACTAGTGTAGCTGGGACATGTTGGCCGGTGTGGGCAAGTTGGGCCAAAGGTCCTGTTTCCACACTGTGTCACTCTATGACTCTATGACTCTATAAGGAAATGGAAATGCAGGGAATGGGGGAAGAAGGATGACATGCAGGCAGAGGAGAATACTTTAACCTGTCATCATGCTCAGTATAGTCATTGTGGGCCGAAGGGCCTGTTTCCTGTGCTGCTCTGCTCTATGTTCTATGATTTATGTTCCAGACTTTCACATCCATAGAGACAGCAGCACTTAATTAATGCAACATCCTGCAGCTGCTTGCTGGGTGGGTTTTTTTTATGCACTGTTGAAATAAAGCTACCAAAACAAGTCTGCTGTTGACGCAGGTCGTTAGGTTTATTCATCTTCATAAGTGATAGGCGCAGAATTAGGCCATTTTGCCCATCAAGTCCACTCCGTCATTCAATCATGGCTGATCTATCTTTCTCTCTCAACCCCATTCTCCTGCCTTCACCCCATAACCCCTGACACCCGTACTAATCAAGAATCTATCTATCTCTTCCTTAAAAATATCCATTGACTTGCCCTCCACTGCCTTCTGTGGCAAATAATTCCACTGATTCACTCCTCCTGAGGAAATTCCTCCGTGTCACCTTTCTAAAGGAATGTCCTTTAATTCTGAGGCTATGACCTCTGGTCCTGGAATCTCCCACTGGTGGAAACTAGTGAAAATTTGTCATTTGCACAAGCATGGTGAGGTACAGGTATAATGAAACTTTTGGTGGTAGCAGCATCACAGGCACAAGGACTCAGACACCTGCAATGGCTGCCTCGCCAACAGTCCTTTTCCTTCTTTGTTGTTTTTTAGTGTGTATTAAATGTATGTTTTAGTGTTCTTTAGCTTGTCTTATGTGCGGGGAGGGGGGGTGGGGGAGACGTTTTAAAATCTCTTACCTCGACGGAGATGCGACTTTGTCCATATCGTATCTCCATGTGCACTGCGGCCTAACATCGTGGAGCTGGCGGCCTCTGCTGGGGACCGACTTCGGGAGCTCCAACCGCGGGAGCCTACGGAACTTAACATTGCAGAGCTGGCCAGAGCTGGCGATCCCTTTGCCAGGGATCGACCTCGGAAGCTCCAACCATGGGAGCCTGTGGACTTAACATCACGGAGCTCCCGGTCCCTGATGAGGGACTGATTTTGGGAGCTCCAAGCCGCAAGAGCTTCGACCGCCCCGACGCGGGAGCTGCGATTGCCCCGACGCGGGATCTTCAATCGCCGGCTGTGGGAGCTTCGATCGCCCCGACTGCGGATGGTTTGACTCCCCCGACCGCGGGAGAATAATGAGGGAAGAAGATTAGACTTTATTGCCTTTCATTACAGTGAGGAACGTGGGGAATCCGCTGTGGTGGATGCTTATGTTAACTTTTATGTAGTTGTGTGTCTTATTTTTTTTTAATATGGCTGTATGGTAATCGAATTTTACTGTACCTTAATTGGTACACGTGACAATAAACTGACCTCGAACCTCGAACCTTGAAACACACAAAAACAAAATTATACATAAAATATTCCTAAATTCCACATAATATTTCTAAAAGAAAGAAATTGTGCAAAAAAACAAGGTACTAATGCAAATATCTATGTGCTGGGCCTAGGACAGGTGGCCTGAGATGTTTACGATCAGGAATTTGAAACTGCTGACTCTCTCCACACTTAGGGGCAGCACAATGGCGCTGCGGTAGAGTTGCTGCCTTACAGCACCAGAGACCCAGGTTCGATCCTGACTGTGGGTGCTGTCTATACGGAGTCTGTACGTTCTCCCTCTGACCACATGCGTTTTGTCCTTTTCCCGAGAGGAGGGGAGTCTAAAGCTAGGTGGTTTAAGATTTTTTTAGTTTAGTTGAGTTTCGTTTGGTTTCGTTTCGTTTGGAGATACATCGTGGAACCAGGTCTTTCGGCCCCCCCAAGTCCGCGCCGACCAGATATTACTCCTACACTTGCTCTATCCAAGACACTCGGGATAATTTTACAGATGTCAATTCACCTACAAACATGCACATCTTTGGAATGTGGGAGGAAAGCAGACTGGGCGATCGTTTTGCTGAACACCATCGCTCAGTCCGCCTTGGTCTACGTGACCTCCCGCTTGCCAAACATTTTAACTCCCCTTCCTGTTCTCAATCCGACCTTTCTGTCCTGGGCCTCCTCTACTGTCAGAGTGAGGCCACACGCAAATGGGAAGAACAGCACCTCATATTTCGCTTGGGCAGCTTACCACCCAGCGGTGTGAACGTTGATTTCTCTAACTTCAAGTGACCCCTGCATTCCCACTCCCACCCTAGTTGTCGTACTAGTTCCACTGTTCACATCCCTATATTCCTTCATTATTACCTCTTCCCCAGCCAACAATGGGCCATTATGGGCTCCACTTCCTTAGTCATCTGTTGCCAGCCCTGATTTGTTCTGACCCTTTCCTTCCTCCAGTCCCCTCCCTTCTACGTTTAGACTGAAGAAGGGTTCCGACCCAAAAAGTCACCCATCCTGACCCGCTGAGTTACTCCAGCACTTTGTGACTATCTTAAGAAACTGGAGCACCTGGAGAAAGCCCACGCAGTCACAGGAAGAACATACGAACTCCATGCAGGCAGCACTCTTTGTCAATATTGAACCCAGGTCTCTGGCGTTGTACAGCAGCAACTTTATTGCTACCTCACTGTGTTGTCATGAACGAGATGGGAGAGTTTTTATAGGGACTTGAGGGGGCAAAGTTTGCATAGAGGGTGGTGCATATATGGAACGAGCTGCCACAGGAAGTGGTAGAGGTGGATACAATTATAATTTTGAAAAGACAATTGAGTAGGTACATGGATAGGTGCAGTTTGGAGGCAGATTGGCCAGGCACAAGCAAGTGGGATTAGCTCAGTCTGGGACCTTGGTCGGCATAGATGAATATAACCAAAGGCATCATTTCCATGCGATATCGCTCTGTGACTGTATAGGGGAATCAAGAGCCAGAGGGCATAGGTTTAACACGAGGTGGGAAAACTTTAATATAAACCTGAGCGGTAACCTTTTCACACAAAAGGTGGCATGTGTACGGGGAACAAGCTGTCAGAGGAGGTAGTGGAGGCAAATATTATCGCAACATTTATGAAACATTTAGACAGGAACGTGGATAGCACAGATTTAGAGGGATATGGACCAAACGCAGGGAGGCGGGACTAGTGCAGGTGGGACATGTTGGCTGGTGTGGGCAAGTTGGGCCGAAGGGCCTGTTTCCACGCTGCACCACTCTATGTCTCTACGACTGTTGTGAATTCTCCTGAACAATGCCATATGCCTGGACAAATGGCTTCACTGACCCAAAGGCTTTGGAGGCTACGTTTTGCGCACTGTGTGAGAAAGTTCTTTCCTTCCCCCAAATCTACGGTCTCACAGAGCCTGCCTGAAGAGTATAAACATCTGTTCTCCTTTAGCAATTATTGCTAAAGTTAAAATCACAGGCTCAGATCTAATGTTTCCTGGCCATTTAGCGATTCATAGATGTGGATTGTGTCCAACTTCAAGATTCTTTATGATTGCGGGGAGATCTTGTCTGGTTCCGAAATAACAAGGTTTCGGGGATGCCGGGCCTTGTGGAGTCTCTGACTGGGTGTTCTTGTAGAACATAGAACAGAACAGCACTGTAACGGGCCCTTCGGCCCACAATGTCTGTGCTGAACATGATGCCTAGTTAAACTGATCTCATCTGCCTGTACGTGACCATACCCCTCTATTCCCCGCACTTCTATCCGCCCATCTAAAAACCTCTTCAATGCCACAATCGTATCTGCCTCCACCACCACCCTTGGCAATGCTTTCCAGACCCCCACCAATCTCCATGGGGCAGTGGTAGGGTTGCTGCCTTATAGCGCCAGAGACCCACTCAGGTTCTTGTCTGTATGGAGTTTGTACATTCTCTCCGTGACCTGCACGGGTTTTCTCTGGGATCTGCAACATGAGAGGGGATCTTATAGAGTCGTATAAAATTATAAAAGGACTGGACAAGCTAGATGCAGGAAAAATGTTCCCAATGTTGGGGGAGTCCAGAACCAGGGGGCACAGTCTTAGAATAAAGGGTAGGCCAGTTAAAACTGAGGTGAGAGGGGATAGAGAGTTGTAAATTTGTGGAATTCTCCGCAGCAGAGGGAAGTGGAGGCCAAATCACTGGATGAATTTAAGAGAGAGTTAGATAGAGCTCTGGGGGCCGGTGGAATCAAGGGATATGGGGAGAGGTTGGGCACAGGTTACTGATTGTGGATGATCAGCCATGATCACAATGAATGGCGCTGCTGGCTCGAAGGGCCGAATGGCCTCCTTCTGCACCTATTTTCTATGTTTCTATGTTTCTATGAGTTTAGGGAATTAGGCAAAAGGCTGAAAAGCAGGATCTCCAGGATATTTATCTCTGGTTTGCTTCCAGTATCTCATGCTAATGAGGGTAAGAACAGTAAGAAAGGGGAGGTGAATGCGTGGCCAAGGAGTTGGTGCAGGGGGCAGGGATTTAGATTTCTAGACCATTGGGATCTCTTCTGTGGCAGGAGTGACCCGTATAAAAGGGACGGGTTGCACCTCAACTGGAGGGTGACCAACATCCTGATTGGCAGGTTTGCTAATGCTATACGGGTGGGTTTAATCTAGATTGGCAGTGGGGTGGGATCTCATACAGGATAGAGGCAGGTAACAGGTTAGAAGTTGGTATGGAGGCCGTTTAGAGAAAGGTTAGAGGACAGAATAGGCAGGAGAAAGGCAGTGAGTGAGGAAGGAAGGTTAGTTTAAACTGCACGTATTTTAATGCAAGAGGCCTAACGGGTAAGGCAGACGAGCTTAGGGCATGGATAGGTACGAGCGACTGGGACGTTATAGCCATGACTGAAACCTGGTTAAGAGAGGGGCAGGACTGGCAGCTCAACGTTCTAAGGTACAGGTGCTTCAGGAGAGAAAGGGGTGAGGGGGGGTTGCATTATTGATTAAGGAGGATGTTACAACAGTGGTGAGAGGTGACATTATGGATGAATCGTCTAGTGGAGCTGAAGAACAAGTAATGGATGATCACCTTGTTGGGGGTGTACTACAGAGCCCCAAATAGTCAATGGGAATTAGAACAACAAATATGCCAGGAGATTGCAGACAGCTGAAAGTCAAATAAAGTTGTGAGAGTAGGGGATTTTAACTTTCCCAATATTGATTGGGAAATAGGGCAAAGAGGGCAACACTTGATCTAGTCTTGGGAAATTGAGATGGGCAAGTGAAAGAAGTGTTCGTGGAGGAGCCTTTTGGGACCAGTGACCACTATTCGATTAGAGACAATTTTACAGTGGCTAATTAACCTACAAACCCACACGTCTTCGGGATGTAGAGGGAAACCGGAGCGCCCGGGGGGAAACCCACACGGTTACGGGAGAACATGCAAACTCCACACAGACGAAACCTGAGATGGGGATTGAACGGGATCAAGCACTACCAGCTGCACCACTGTGCCGCCCGAAACAGAAACAGAGTCCATATAATGTTTATCTTGCAGCCAACAACCCTGCCGTAAATCATCCTCATCGTCCTCTGTTCTCGATCCAACCCCACCGCTGAATCCACACTTCAATAGGATACGGACTTAACTGATCAGTCGTCTGCCAAGCAAAGCACACCCAGAATAGATTTTTTATTAAATTTCATTTCAAATGCAGAAAAAAAACATGCCGCCCCTTGCGACAGAATGCCAAGTACTCTGAGAGAAAAGGGACTTGCTTCTTGACATTTAATTTATTGATCACCAGACCAGGCAGATGAGCCAAAGAGCAGGGTCAAGCCTCATGTGCTCGGAGAATGCAGCTCCCAGTACATGTGAAAAGACAGACGTGGTTGCTGAAGGCCTCATTAATTCATCCCATTTTAGTTCCTCCAACTTGTTTTCTTTTGCTCAGACTAAAGCATTAACAGGAGATTGAAACCCCTTGAGCGGACGTTAAGCATGCATCCCCAAAAAAAGAAAATAACCATTGCCCAAACAAATCCCTGCAGTGAAAATTGTTTTAAAACAATACCATTGCCAGACCCGACGAGTTAAGTTATCTGAAGGCTGATTCTGGAAACTATAGGGAAGTGTCCAGCGAGGAAATTGTCCCACAGAGTGAGCTGTAGCATCAGGAAAACAGATGTTTGTCGGTCTTACTGTCGTGGCTTTGTTCTACGCTTGAAGTTCATCCAGCAATCAGCCGGCTCAGGTGGAGCACGTATTAAAGGGATAATGCAACTAAAAGTCCAAACAGTGCAAGGCCAGAAATTGCAATGCATGTGGCAACATAGAAACATAGAAAATAGGTGCAGGAGTAGGCCATTCGGCCCTTCGAGCCTGCACCGCCATTCAATATGATCATGGCTGATCATCCAGCTCAGCAACCTATACCTGCCTTCTCTCCATACCCCCTGATCCCTTTAGCCACAAGGGCCACATCTAACTCCCTCTTAAATATAGCCAATGAACTGGCCTCAACTACCTTCTGTGGCAGAGAATTCCATATAGAAACATATGCAAAACTCACCTAAGGTCATAGTGCTGTAGGAAAGATGTTGTTAAGGGTCATAGTTATCAGGCAACTGAACCATCCCACCGCAACCAGAGAGCAGTGCTGAACTACTATCTACCTCTTTGGTGACCCTCGGACTATTCTTGATCGGACTTTGCTGGCTTTACCTCGCACTGAATGTTATTCCCTTATCATGCATCTATTCATTGTAAATGGCTCACTAGTAATCATGTATTGTCTTTCTTCACAAAATGCTGGAGTAACTCAGCAGGTCAGGCAGCATCTCAGGAGAGAAGGACTGGTCGACTAGTTTTCTGCTGACTGACTGACTGACTCTTCTGCTGACTAGTTAACACGCAATAAAAGCTTTTCACTGTACCTCGGAACACGTGACAATAAACTAAACTAAACTAAACTAGAGTCATGAAGTCATAGAGCGCGGAAGCAGGCCCTTCGGCCCAATTTGCCCGCCTACAATTTGCCCCATCTACACTCATCCCACCTGCCTGTGTTTGGCCCATATCCCTCTAAACCTATC
This sequence comes from Rhinoraja longicauda, assembly GCF_053455715.1. Taxonomy (NCBI): domain Eukaryota; kingdom Metazoa; phylum Chordata; class Chondrichthyes; order Rajiformes; family Arhynchobatidae; genus Rhinoraja; species Rhinoraja longicauda. Next base: position 19,436,327 of record NC_135953.1, read on the forward strand.
GATGTACCTGTCCGAATGTTTTTTAAATGTTGTGATAGTGCTTGCCTCAACTTACCTCTCTGGCAGGTCATTCCATATACCTACCACCATTTGTGTAAAAAAGTTGCCCCTCAGGTTCTGATTAAATCTCTCCCCCCTAACCTGTGTCCTCTGGTTCTTGATTCCCCTTCTCTGGGTAAAAGACTCTGCATCTACCCGCTCTATTCCTCACCTGATTTCATGCACCTCGATAGGATCACCCCTCATCCTCCTGCACTCCAATCAATAAAGTCCTGGCCCACTCAACCTCTCCCTATAACTCAGGCCCTCGAGTCCTGGCAACGTCCTCGTAAATTTTCTCTGCACTCTTTCCAGATTGACAACTGTGTGCCTATAACATGGTGATCAAAACTGAAACAATACTCTAAATGTGGCCTCACCAATGTCTTGTACAAGCTTTTCACTGTACCTTGATACATGTGACAATAAACTAAATTAAACTAAACTTAAACTAAACTAAACCTGTCCAGTCCAACATCGTCCAGCACCTTTCGAGCTGTCCTCTCATCTTCCCCTCTTCCTTCATAGACGAGGCTCTCACTAGGGTCTCCTCGATATTCTGCAGCTCCACTCTTGCTCCCCAGTCATAACAGGGACAGAGTTCCCCTAGTCCTCAACTTCCACCCTATCAGCTGTCGTAGCACATAATCCTTCGACATTTTTGCTACCTCCAACGGGATCCCATCACTAACATAGAAACATAGAAAATAGGAGCAGGAGTAGGCCATTCGGCCCTTCGAGTCAGCCCCGCAATTCAATGTGATCATGGCTGATCAGCCAAAATCAGTACCCCGTTCCTGCTTTCTCCCCATATCCCTTGCTTCTGTTAGCCCGAAGAGCTAAATCTAATTCGCTCTTGAATATATCCAGTAAATCATGTTTGTAAACCTCCTCTGGACCGCATCTGCAGTTCCTTCCTACAGTTGAACTCTACCCGGCTGTAGGCTGGCGGGCGGCCTAACCACATCTTCCCATCTCCACCCCTTTCCGCTTTCCGTTCCCTCCGCAACTCCCAGGTCCACTCATCCCTTCCCACCCAAACCACCCACCCCCCCCCCCCCCCCAGGCACTTCCCCCTGCAACCGCAGGACCTGCAGGGATCGGTGGTCGGTGTGGACTCGGTGGGCTGAAGGGCCTGTTTCCACGTTGTATCTATAAACTAAATTAAACTAAAATAAAGTAAATAAACTGCAAAGCATCGAGTTTAGACCATTGCTACAAATGTCCTCAAAGCATCCCTCCTTTGGGCAAAACAAAGGGAATTTAGGCAAAGTACAAGATGCTGGCAAAAAACTCAGAAAGATCTAGAGCTAAATTGCAGTGTTGAATCAGAATGTGTGAAATTACTGCTGAAGTATTTTCCATATGAATTCGCATCTAAAGTTTATTTAAATCGTACAATCAAGCTTTCATTCCTCTGGTATTCTGATGAGTTTGTGGAAGACCTATACATAGAAAATCGGATATAGAATAGTACAGGGACAGGCTCTTCGGCCCACAATGTCTATGCCGAACATGATGCCAAGGTAAACTAATCTCCTCTCGCTGCAAAGTGATCCACATCCCTCTAATTCCTACAGACCCATGAGCTTATCTAAAAATCCATTAGACATCAGCATCGTATCTGCCTCCACCAACACTCCAGACAGTGTTCCGGAAAGTACACAACACCTTCTGCACAAAAAAACGTGTCCCTGCACAATTCCATTAAACTTTGCCACTTTCACCTTAAATCCATTCCCTTTAGTCTAACATTTCCAGCCTATTCCACAACGGTTCTGAATATCTACTCTATCTGTGCCTTGTATCATTTTACATGCTTTAATTTCACTGGGCCTGTACTCGCTGGAGTTTAGAAGAATGAGGGGGGACCTCATTGAACGATGCAGAATAGTGAAAGGCTTGGATAGAGTGGATGTGGAGAGGATTTTTCCACTAGTGAGAGAGTCTAGAACTAGAGGTCATTGCCTCAGAATTAAAGGACGTTCTTTAAGAGAAAACAATCCGAAGTCTATTCGACCTCTCCTTGTGGCCAATACCTAATCCAGGCATCATTCTGGTAAACCTCCTCTGCGTCCTTTCCAAAGCGTGCAATACTCCAAATGTGGCTAAACCAAAGTCCTATGATGCTGCATCATGACTTGCTGACTCTTATAATTAATGCCTTAGCCAATGAACGCAAGCATACCATATGCCTTCTTTCCCATTCTATCTCCTTGTGTACGCCTTCTTTACCATGGTACCTACAGTTTGTACCCTCTAATCCATAGGAGGAAAGGATTTGATTTAATTAGATGTCTTTCTGGGGGTCAGAGGACAGAGCCACCATCCCAGTTGAAACAGTCTTACCGACATCTGTCAGGTGCTGAATGATGACCCAGAATCATTCTCACTCATGCAACTATGAACTGTTCAGTTTCAGTTTAGTTTATTGTCACATGTACCGAGGTGCAGTGAAAAGCTTTTGTTGCGCGCTAACTAGTCGGCAAAAAGACAATACATGATTACAATCGAGCTATTTACACTGTATAGCTACATGATAAGGGAATAACGTTTAGTGCAAGGTAAAGTCAGCAAAGTCCGATCAAGAATAGTCCGAGGGTCACCAAAGAGGTGGATAATATTTCAGCATTGTGGATAATGTGGATATGAAGATAATTGCATATGAAAATGTATTTACCTTAGCCACCCACTAGACAGTGACTAATTAAACAGGCATCTCAAATAGTCCGAAATATCTACTTCCATCCAGGGGGTCACATATTCCATCACACCTCAGGCATCTGAACTTCCTCGCTGTCAATAAATGATGACAAATAAGGTGTTATGTTTAGCAACCCCATGCTATATTAGTAAGGCAGAGATTCAAGATCTTTCCTGCATTACCACGTTTAACTTGGGTGCCTTGGTGCCATGGTGCCATAAATGCCCTGGTGTCAGGGTTTTTGGGGAGAAGGCCAGAGAAGGGGGTTGAGAAGGAAAGATAGATCAGTTCAGTTCAGTTTAGTTTGTTGCCACGTGTACCGAGGTACAGTGAAAAGCTTTGGTTGCGTGCAGAAAGACAATACATGATTACAATCGAGCCTTTCACACTGTATAGATACATGATAAGGGAATAACGTTTAATGTTTAGTGCAAGGTAGAGCCAGTATAAATCCGATCAAAGTTAGTCCAAGGGTCCCCGATGAGGTAGATAGTAGTTCAGGTCTACTACCAGCCAGGCCATGATTGGATGGCGGAGTAGACTTGGTAGGTCTAATTCTGTCCTATAACTTATGAACTGATGAAAACACAGGCTGTGTGCAGTGTCAAAGTCATTTCTATTGGCAAACTAGGGGCACGTCACCTGACTTCAGGTTGGTTTCATACTTGCTTGAAACACGCTGAGCATCTAACATGTCCAACATACTTCATAGATTCAATTTGGTCTTTGCTCCTGAGATCAGAATAACCCTTCCATTAATCCCATGGGCTGTTAGGGATGAGCAATAAATGCCCAAATCCCCCAAAATGAATCATAAACTTTCCTTAAATGGATATTAAAGGCACCATTTGCTTGTAACCTTTCTTTGTTCTAGATATGTCTTCGCAGTGAGTCTGAAGTAATCATTTTAATGGTTTATCTAGATAGAAATTGGTGGGTGACAGAATTTACAATTGATGCATCAAATGAGGAACAGATCTTGACAGCAGAAAACTTTAAACATCGAGCGAATAATGATAATAATATCACCCATCGAGGAGCAGTGGTCATTATCATCCCCTGAGACCATCACGGAACATTACATTGCACTGCTGAAAACCTTCTTCGGAAATATAATGGTTTGGCTACTCTTCTAAATGATGTTAATCTGATTTAGCCATCCACATTCACATTACGTCACTTGGCACTGGCAGTAATGGTGATGAACTCATGGCTTTGACAGTACAGAAATGTGCTCTATTGAAAATGGGACTTATACAGAGGGTCTGGCTATTTGTATGCATGTCCAAAAATGCAATTTCAGTGAAGCCACTGCTTTGAGATCTCAAGACATTAATACATATTTATCCCTGACAATCTTTCTGCACAGTTGGAGCATTCATTCATTTCCCCAACATCTAAAAGTCAAGACTTACTTTTAAACAGTGTTGCACTGTTTCAGACTTTGCCTCCAATAAAAACAACATTATATGCTTTTGGAAAGGGAGCTGTATTTTCAACAGTGTGCATGAAATGATTGTGCTCTCATTAATGAACCAAAAAATGGGCTCAAATGCCAAAGCAATGGTAATGTTTTGCAAGTTACATTAGAAGCATTCAGTTTCTTTTGTTTGAGAAGGGAAATAGGGATAATCCAGGGAATCATAGGCCAGTGAGCCTCACATCAGTGGTAGGTATACTATTGAAGAGGACTCTTCAAGATAAGATTTACTCACGTTTGGAAGAGAATTGGGTAAATAGGGCAGTCAGCATGGTTTTGGCCAGTGTGGGTTATATCATACAAACATGAATGAGCTTTTTGAGGAGGTGACACAGGTGATTGATGAGGGTAGGATGGAGGATGTTGTCTACATGGGCGTTAGAAAGGCATTTCACAAGGTTCCTCGTGGAAGGCAGATTTTGAAGATTTCGATGGGTTGGCTTCTTGGTGACGTAGTTTGGTTTCAGAACTGGTTTTCCAATAGTTAAAAGAGGGGAGCCATGTCTTGAGATGTGAAAGCAGTGGCTTCACTGAAATGGCATTTTTGGACACAACCAGACCCTCTGTTTGAGTCCCATTTTGAATAGAGCACATTTCTGTACTGTCAAAGTCAAGAGTTCATCACCATTACTGCCAGTGCCAAGTGACATAATGTGAATGTGGATGGCTGAATCAGATTAACATCATTTAGAAGAGTAGCCAAACCATTACATTTCCTAAGAAAGTTTTCAGCAGTGCAATGTAATGTTCCGTGATGGTCCCAGGGGATGGAGCTTTGTGATCAGTGGTGTTCGGCAGGGATCTGTGCTGGGACCTCTGTTAAAGATTTGGACGAAAATGTAGGTGGGTTTGTGAGTGATGGCACAAACATTTGGTGGAATTGCAGGAAGTGAAGAAGTGTAGAAGACTGTCAAAGGAAACAGCCGGATATCATAAGATCATAAGTGATAGGAGCAGAATTAGGCCATTCGGCCCATCAAGTCTACGCCGCCATTCAATCATAGCTGATCTATCTCTCCCTCCTAACCCCATTCTCTGGCCTTCTCCCCATAACCTCTGACACCCGTACTACTCAAGAATCTATTTATCTCTGCCTCTAAATACATCCACTGACGTTACCCCCACAGCCTTCTATGGCAATGAATACCATAGATCTTATAGATCAGTTCCAGATATGTGGGCAATTGGTCAATAGAGTTTAATCTGGCAAGTGTAAGGCGTTGCAATTTGGGTTGGGGGGATCAAATGTTGAGAGAAAGTATAAAGTTATTGGCAGAACGTTTAACCACAATGACATACGGACGGATCTTGTGTTTAGATTTAGGTTCATTGTTGTCACGTGTGAAGAGGGGCAGTGAAATGTTTTGCTTTGCATGCTATCCAATCAGATCAGATAATGCTATATATAAATACCACCATGTCAAGAGGGCAGAATATAGTTCTCTGTAGCACAACAGTTCCATGGACCATTGGGTCCAATTCCATAGCATCCTGAGAATAGCAAAATAGGCATATAGGGTGGTAAAGAAGGCATACAGCATGCTAGCCTTCAGTGGTTTGGGCATTGAGTATGAGAGTGAGGAAGTCATGTTATCTATATAGTAAAACTCTCGTTTGTTATCTTGTTTGTGACTGAACTTCAGCCAAAACGGTACACGATAGCGCGACAATTTTAGGCCCACCTTACACACTATTGTCACTTTAGTGATAACGCAAGTAGTTTTATTGAAATCGGTGTTATATTTTTAAAGTTATTCACATTTTAATGTTCAAAAGGAGGGGAGGGGGAGGGGAGGAGGGAGGGGAGGGGAGGAGGGAGGGGGAAAGGGGGGAGTGGGGGAGAAGGGAGAGGGGAGGGGGGATTGAGGAGAGGGGGGGGGAAGGACAGGAAGTTGCACCAATGCAGGAAAGGTTTGGGCCCAACGGGTCCACTTTGTCTAGTAATTTATAAAACTGCATTTGGAGCATGGTGATATTATGTGCAGTTCTGGTTGTCCCTTTACAGGAAGGACATGGAGGCTTTGGAGAAAGGATAACCAGGATGTGACCTGGATTATAGCCTATTAGCTATAAGGAGAGGCTGTACAAATTTGGATTGTTTTCGCTGTGACTTCAGAGGCTGCGGCTAAAACTATAAAAGTATGAAAGGCATAGACAGAGTAAACAGTCAGGATATTTTTTTCCAGGGTGGAAATGCAGGCAGAAGAGATTAGTTTAAATTGGCATCATGTTTGACACGGACATCATGAGCGGAAGGGCCATGTCCTGTGCTGCACTGTTCGAAGCAACATATTCATTTATAATCTGTATTTTATGGCACGTCAGAAATTGAGTCGGAATCGTATCACCATAATAGGACAAGAAACCCACCATTGTGCATTTGTCGGGGGTTATTAGGCTCTCTGTCACCCCTCCTGCAACTCAACATCCCAGAGAAAACATTTCCTCCAACATGATATTGATCATTGGCCCTGAGTAGACAATAGACATTAGACAATAGACAATAGACCATAGACAATGGGTGCAGGAGGAGGCCATTCAACCCTTCGAGCCAGCACCGCCATTCAATGTGATCATGGCTGATCATTCTCAATCAGTACCCCATTCCTGCCTTCTCCCCATACCCCCTGACTCCGCTATCCTTAAGTGCTCTATCCAGCTCCCTCTTGAATGCATTCAGAGATTGGCCTCCACTGCCTTCTGAGGCAGAGAATTCCACAGATTCACAACTCTCTGACTGAAAAAGTTTTTCCTCATCTCCGTTCTAAATGGCCTACCCCTTATTCTTAAAACTGTGGCCCCTTGTTCTGGACTCCCCCAACATTGGGAACATGTTTCCTGCCTCTAACGTGTCCAACCCCTTAATAATCTTATACGTTTCGAGTAATATCTTAACTGGGATCTACGGGGATCAGACTCTGCCCCTTGGCTTATGGATGACGTTGAATATCTGTCTGCTGTCGGTAAGAAAGCCCCCCAGGAGAGGGATTGGGGAGGAATAGACAGGAGGGAGAGGCTGGGAAAAAGAGGTCACTATCAATATTAGTGGAAGCACCCTTGATTCCTCTGACACCATAAATTAGTGAACGAAGAATTCTTGGCGGGGCAAAATGTTCAGTACACTGTCACATATTTCCCAGGTGTCAGAGCCTGGATTAACATACTTAGTTGCTCTAATGTCCAGTGAGATGCCCAAAATATGAGCCTGATAAGTTCAACAGCATTTCAAATGGATTGAGTACAAGTCCTCTGCACTGCTGTTTATCAAGGTTGTGTCAATGTTCATAGGTACTTCACTGTAATTCGGAACGTAGAGAGATCATGAGAGGTTTAATGGAAATTTGTTCCTCATTCCTTTTGAGGAATAGAGGCATGGAGTCATCAATTTCATTCATCGGTGGTAAAGAAGGCAAACTCAATGCTCGCGTTTATTTCAAGAGGGCTAGAATACAAAAACAGGGATGTAATGCTGAAGTTCTATAAGGCGCTGGTCAGGCCGCATTTGGAGTATTGTGAGCAACTTTGGGCACTATATCTGAGGAAGGATGTGCTGGCTCTGGATAGGGTCCAGAGGAGGTTTACAAGAATGAACCCAGGAGTGAGTGGGTTAAAATATGATGAGCGTTTGACAGCACAACCATTTTGTGTCTTTCCTCGGTAAACCAGCAACGGCAGTTCCTTGTTTCGACAAGCATACCGTACATCTTCATTGATACTTTACTTTATCATCAAACAAAGTCGGGGGCAACTCTGAAGGAAACACCTTGAAGAAAACTCTTCAGAGGGAAATAATTGGGAGAAAATAGAGGGAAAGATGTTCTCGTCAGCTCAGTGTGGAGACAGGGGCACATGGAGGGATTTAAATTTGTTGGTAGTCAGAAGCCAGGTCGCTTTCTTAACATCATGTGCCAAACTACATGTATTTACAAGCTCTTGAATTGTCATACGATTATAAAGAAAGTTGCTGCTTTACAGCGAATGTAGCGCCGGAGACTCAGGTTCGATCCTGACTACGGGTGCTGCACTGTAAGGAGTTTGTACGTTCTCCCCGTGACCTGCGTGGGTTTTCTCCGAGATCTTCGGTTTCCTCCCACACTCCAAAGACGTACAGGTATGTAGGTTAATTGGCTGGGTAAATGTAAAAAAAAAAAACTTTGTCCCTAGTGGGTGCAGGATAGTGTTAATGTACGGGGATCGCTGGGCGGCACGGACTTGGTGGGCCGAAAAGGCCTGTTTCCGGCTGTATATATATGATATGATATGATACCTGATGCTTATCATCCCATCACAGACACGTGGGCAAGTGAATGCATTCAATGTAAAAGGATGAGAGGGGATCTTATCGAAACGTATAAGATTATTAAGGGGTTGGACACGTTAGAGGCAGGAAACATGTTCCCAATGTTGGGGGAGTCCAGAACCAGGGGCCACAGTTTAAGAATAAGGGGTAGGCCATTTAGAACAGAGATGAGGAAAAACTTTTTCAGTCAGAGAGTTGTGCATCTGTGGAATTCTCTGCCTCAGAGGGCAGTGGAGGACAATTCTCTGAATACATTCAAGAGAGAGCTAGATGGAGCTCTTAAGGATAGCGGAGTCAGGGGGTATGGGGAGAAAGCAGGAACGGGGTACTGATTGAGAATGATCAGCCATGATCACATTGAATGGCGGTGCTGGCTCGAAGGGCTGAATGGCCTACTCCTGCACCTATTGTCTATTGTCTATTGTGGCCATTAATCCATATAGTTGTATGATGTACGTTATTTCACAGGAGCAAGGTTAAAAGACACAGTAAATATCTGTTTGCTATTAGCATTGGCTTTATCGGGATGGAAATGGTACCTGTCTCTACTGGAAGACTGATCCATTGTCAAGCAGCAATCCAACTAAATTGAATCTGATCCCGTTTCAGCAACCTGCGTTCCAGGATTTACATCAACTGTGCAGAATGAAATTGTATTACTTTGTGTTATTCAGCTGTCATTTAAACCGCACGGCTGAGGTAATGTTGCATTTACACGAGCCAAATGTATCTGACCAGACGATAGTTAATACTCTTACGAGACGAAGAGTCTTTCGCATCAAGATGATTTAATTTATATTCCAACCTTAATCAATGTTGTCCAATTGATGTTGTCCATGACTGAAAAAATTCCATGAGTGAAAGTCTGTTGTTTCACAGCAAGTCACCTTGAAAGACTGGCATAATCTGGGGAAGGTATCGGAGGAGATTTTTAAGGCAGAGATAGATAAATTCTTGATTAGTACGGGTGTCAGTGGTTATGGGGAGAAGGCAGGAGAATGGGATTGAGAGGGAAAGATAGATCAGCCATGATTGAACCGCAGTGTAAACTTGATGGGCTGAATGGCCTAATTCTGCTCCTATCACTTAAGAATTTATGAAGATTTTCATACCAATTTTATTCCTTGCCATGGCAGAAAGGTGGATTCCATGTGTTGGGTATAGAATGACACAAGGTATAGAATGACACATGGCAGTAAATAATGGCTCCATTTGCCCCATGGCAATGGGGGTCTCTTCATTTGGACCAATGAGGGAATCCTTCCATGCAGGCTGCAGTTCTCCTGTAAGTGTAGCAGAGAAGGACTTTTTCCTGTTTTCTGCCTCAAGATCAAGAAAGAAAATATTCACCTTACACTCAATGCCCTGAGTGATGAATGCAAGCATACCATATGCCTTCTTTATCACTCTATCTACATGTGTGGCCATTTTCAGGGAGCAATATAGTTTGAGCCCAAGATACCTCATCATGTACATCAATGTGTTAAGGGCTTGCCTTTAACTATATACTTTCTCCTTACATTTGACCTTCACAGGTGCAACACCTTATACTTGTTTGGAGTAGACACTATCTGCCCTTTCTCCACCTATTTCTGCTGCTGGTCTAAAATCCCATTGTATTGACAATCTTCCTCACAGTCTGCAACTGCAGCCATCTGGGTGTCTACTGCAAACTTGCTAACCAACCCATCTACATTTAAGTCCAACTTGTTTATATATATCGCAAGCAACAGGGGTTCCGGCACAGATCCCTGCAGAACTCCACTGGTCTCAGACCTCCAACCAGAATAACACCCTTCCCACCACAAGCCTCTGTCTTCCATGACTATGCCAATGAGCTTTGCAACATTCCTAAAACCTACATGGCATGTTAATAGTTTCATTTGCTGCAGATTGCTTTTCTATCACAACAGCCACAAACCTATCACACCTGGTTTAAAGGTCAAACCATGGGCAGGTGGATTTTGGCATAAATGGGGCATCTTGCTTGGCATGGGTAAGTTGGACCGAAGGGCCTGTTTCCGCGCCATACAGCTCTATGACTCTACCTGCACTATGATAGGCAACAGAAGATGATAGGAACTGTAGGGACATAAGGATTGGTTGGATGGTCGAACCCTCAGATTGGCTAGCGAAGTCACGAGGTGGGTTAGCGCGGTAGATTCGAGTAGTCTAGCGTTGGAACCCTTTTAGGTAAGACGTTAGGTAGTAGTCTAGAGCTTTGAGTGTTGCGAATTGTCACGGGGTTTTTAGAGCTGTTTAATAAACTTTGACTGCAGCATCCATCGCTATCGGACTCACTACAGAACCATGAATAACGGAGAAGGCCCGAGGGGCTAAATGGTCCACTCGTGTTCCTTTCACATTGCAGGAGTACAACAAACCCATAAAAAGTTATTGAGCCTTTCAAATTAATATTAAGGGGGAAGCGATTGCACAGCACGGTGATTCTGCAGCTCGACCAGCTCTGCCGATCAAGACCAAAGCACCATGTGGGAAAACAGCAATCTCCATATAAATGGGATTGCATCCTCGCTCATTCTAGTGCAGACGATTCCAATCCATGGTTCATGTTTCACAGGAGCATTTACATAGATTATTCAATTATTATTTCAAATTTAAAAAACAAAACCTTCAGATGAAGAGGGATTAACAGGCAAGGGTAAATAATTTTGGGGAGCATAGTGCCAGGTTACTGGTTTTGATGTCATACATTCCCATGTTCCGTCTCTAATTGGAAAGAGAGTCAGTGCACCCCTTTAATTATACCATTTAAAGAGCATTTTGATAGATTATCTTTCAGGGCAGTACAGTGCCGCCGAGGTAGAGTTGCCGCCTTACAGCGTTTACAACGCCAGAGACCCGGGTGTGATCCTGGTTTTGGGTGGTTGTCTGTACAGAGTTAGTACATTCTTCCCATGACCTGCATGGGTTTTCTCCGAGAACTTCAGTTTCCTACCACACTCCAAAGACGTACAGGTTTGTAGATTAATTGGCTTGGTATAAATCTAAAAAAATTCCTGGTGTAGCATAGTATTAATGTATGGGGATCGCCAGTCGGTGGGCCAAAGCATCTGTTTCTGCGCTGTATCTCTAAAAAAAACTGTAAATATTTAATAACAGTAAACTCTGATTTTGCTATCCCTAATAACCGATCCAATTTAGAGCTCCTGCTATAAGTAACCATTCCACTTCAGATTCCTCAGAAATAGTTCAATCTCTGATTCAGGGTCTTTATCAAGAGCTATTGCAGTTCCTCACAAATGAGTTCCTCAGTTCAGAGTCACTCATAAGAGTCACTGCTTCAATCTGGAGTACCAAGCAGCAGCCAATACTTTGCCTGAAAGTCCTTTCTAAAAGCATTGTGATCACATGTCTGCAAGTAATCCTTTGTAATAATCACCCCATTTCAGCCTGGGCTTATTTTCCTAGTGTGGACCATACAGTTTTCCAAATAGAATTCCGAAGTTTTCAGATATTTTAATGCCTACTATTTGTTGGTCACATTTGGGTGGCACGATGGCGCAGCGGTAGAGTTGTTGCCTTAGAGCGCCAGAGACGCGGGTTCAATCCTGACTACGGGGGTGCTGTCTGTACCGTGTTCGTTCGTTCTCCCCGTGACCTGCATGGGTTTTCTCCGGGATCTCCAGTTTCTTTCCACATTCCAAAGACGTGCAAGTATGTAGGTTAATTGGCTTGGTATAATTGTAAAATTGTCCCGAGAGTGTGTAGGATAGTGTTAGTGCAGAGATCGCTGGTCGGCACAGACTCAGTGGGCCGAAGGGCCTGTTTCCAGGCTGCATCTCTAAACCAAACTAAAAAAAGATTTGGAAAACTGTAGGGTCTGCACTAGGAATCTAAGCGCAGACTCCATGGGCCGAAAGGCCTGTTTCCGCGCTGTATCTCTAAACTAAACATTTTTCTGCACTTCAGCAAATTTCTCTGTAAATGTCAATGGTGCCTTTGTCAATTGTAAATTGATTAAGAATTAGGTCTTTCCCAAAAATAAATATTTTAAAAAGCAAGCATAAGGTGCAGACAGATGCTCAGGTACCAAATAATGAACCCCCAGCTCAGGCTCTGATTTTGAAAAATTATTTTAATCTTATGTGATTCATAAGATTTCAACGATTATTCTGCTCAGCAAGATATCCATCAACTGATTTGTTCCCTCTGAACCACCCAATAACTGGAAGCGGCAGATTCTCACTCTGTTCCACTTTCTCTCCTCGGTTCCCGTGGCCAGGCTTGTCTTAGAGTACAACTGCACAAATAACTTTCCTCCCGTTCTCATGCTGTTTAATGGGTGTTGCTGCCGATATCCCAGTGGGATACAGTTCCTGACATGGATGCACAAAACATTCCAACCTTGAAGTCTTGCCGAGCAGCTGTTGCATTAAAGCGCTTGGACATAAACCATGGAAAAGTTGATTCAGAGCAAGTTTTGTGATGGGCAGTTCAGCAAAAGGCGTCGAAGGACAAGGCTCAGGAAGCCTGCTTTTTTTCCAGTACTTATCCTCTTTTGCTTCCTTATGCTCGGTAGATCTTGCCAGTGTTGTTTTGATCACTTGTGACGCACGCTTTCACCAGCGCTCTCTTTGTGATGTGCTGGCAACTCGCATCCACACGGGGACAATGAAATACAGTGTGCTGAGCAATCTCAGGCATAATTAACCCCCAATGTCCTTTAGTTAGGAAAGGAAGGACTGTAGCCAACATCCAACACTGCAAAGGTAGGCAAGATCCAGCTGTTCTATGTCAGTTCTCAACTGGAGTCCATGTTAATATTAGCAGTTAATTGCGTCTCCCCAAACTGTGCACGTTACTGAACAACTTGGTGATTAATCTTAGTTAAAGCAGAACACGTTGGCGATAAAAAAAGCAAGGGAATAAGTGGGCTCTTAATTTAATATATTTAAAAAAACATTCCAACATACTCGCTAGCATTTAATGCAGGTTTCCTGCCTGTTAATGCTTATACCGTTAGAAGTATGATTTGACGAGTGTGTAAAGTGACAGGTTTTAATGGGAGCCTTGAAAGAGGAGAAAGTGGTAGAAAGGAATTCCACAGCATTGTACTTCATGAATGATGAACCAATTAAGATTTGCCTTCACAACCCGGCATGGGATTATACTGAATTACATTAAATGGGCGCCACCGTGGTGCAGCGGTAGAGTTGTGTCAGAGACCACGGGCTCTATCCTGACAACGGGTGCTGTCTGTACGGAATTTGTACATTCTCCCTCTAACTGCGTGGGTTTTCTCCGGGTCCACAGGTTTGCCGGTTCATTGGCTTCGGTAAAAATTGAAAATTGTCCCTAGGGCGTGGGATAGTGCTAATGTAGACGGTGATCGCTGATTGCTGGCCGGTGAGGACTTGGTAGGCCGAAGGGCTTGTTTCTCTAAAACTAAACTAAACTAGAAAAGGGGGAGGTCATGGAAGGATTTGAAAATAAGAAGTGTTTTAAATTGAAAACACTCCCCCACCCCACCCCACCCCACAATCAGTCTCAAGAGGAGTCCTGACCCGGAATATCACCTATCCATGTTCTCCAGAGATGCTGCCTGACCTATAGAGTCACTCCAGCATGATAAGTCTTTTCTTTCTGGAGGCAACGAGATGGTTGGCGTTTCGAGTCAGGAACTTGCATCGATGTATTTCTGCGGCAGGATCCAGTACCTGTTTTCTCTCGTGTCTCCATTAACCTTGTTTACAGCTTCTCCACAAGGTCACACCAGTTTCAACTTGTCATGGGTCACCTTCCCTGCATCTTAACAAGCATCTTCTGCTCTGAAACATCACTACCACATCTGCCTCCACTACTACCTGTGCCAGAGCATTCCGGACATCAATCACACGACATGGAAAAAAATATCTAATTTAAACTTTGCCACTCTCATCGCAAAGCTCTATTTCCACCCTGGGGAAAAAAGGTTCTGACTGTCTACCCTATCTATGTTTCTCATCATTTAGTATGTAATTAGATGTAAATCGATTTAGTGGTGCTGACGATGGCTGCCACGGTGAACTCCTCCTTGCTGGTTTGTATGTATTTGTTTGTTAGTGTTGTCTGTGGAAATCTCACAAAGATCACTTTCATGAGGGAGGTACTCCTTAACATATCCTTATTGTTTTGATGTGGTTATGCTTTATTCTTAATTGTTAACTGTATGTTTGTGTTGTCATTTGTGAGTGGAGCACCAAGGCACATTCCTTGTATATGCACATACTTGGCCAATAAACTTATTCATTCATTCATTCATTCTTTTTATATTTTACTGACAACCTACTAATGTTTCAGACATTAGCTATGTTTCAGACAAAAGCTATGTTTTTGACTGATGATGACTGATGACTGATCTGCCAAATGGGCGCATTGCTTCCATCCGACGTATGAGAGATTTTTTATTAGCTAGCTTGCAAAACATAGCTTTTCACTGTACCTCGGTACATATGATGATAATAAAGCTAAACATAAACCTTAACTAATCCCGAAAGTCAGCATTAGCACGGGCTTATGCCGGTGTCCTCTGTTATTCTTCCTGTGCCACTGGCTGTCATCGCACCACACTGGTGCATTTCCCACAGCCAGCATGACGTTCCACAAACTTCCCAGCTGACAAATTGTGTCGGAAAGAGCTGCAGGTGCTGGTTTAAATCGAAGGTAGGCACAAAATGCTGGAGCAACTCAGCGGGACAGGCAGCATCTCTGGAGAGAAGGAATGGGTGACGTTTCGGGATCAGTCTGAAGAAGGGTCTTGACCCGAAACGTCACCCGTTCCTTCTCTCCAGAGATGCTGCCCATCCCGCTGAGTTACTCCAGCATTTTGTGTCTAACTTCCCAGCTGAAACTGATTTCAGGGCCACAATTAGGGAATTGTATTCAGTTTTGGTCACCGTGTTATAGAAAAGATGCTGTCAAGCTGGAAAGGGTGCAGAGAAGATTTACGAGGGTGTTGTCAGGACTCGAGAGCCTGAATGATAGGGAGAGGCTCGGACTTTACCTCTTGGAGCGCAGGAGGATGAGGGGTGATCTTATGGAGGTGTCCACGATCTCAAATTTCACTGTACCTTAATTGGTACACGTGACAATAAAATACCTTTGAACCTTTGAACCTTTAAACCATTGAAGATCATGAGAGAAATAGATTGGGTAAACGCAGGCTCTTTTGCCCAGAGTAATAAAATCGCAGACAAGAGGACATAGGTTTATGCTGAGGGGGGAAAGTTTGAATAGGATCCTGAGGGGTAACTTTTTTTGCACAAAGGGTGGTACAGATGTCACGATTCATGAAAAAGGCAGTTAGGGAATGGACATTGATGCTAACTTTTCCAACAACTCCCACTTCCTAAAGCCACATCCGTGTTGCATTAATGGATAATCAAACAGGTTCCAAAGCATTCTCTGCACTCAGGATTTTCCACTTAATGCTTTAAGTGAATAGCAGGAATGCTGATTTTTGTGTCACGTTCCACACTCCTAGTGTACGGAAAATATTTATCTTTCTCTCTCAGTTCTAATTCAACTGCTGGTGATTGCAGTTTTCCAACCAGATGCCACTGAGGGCCTTTCCTGCAAGACCCTGCGATCTTACGCAGAACATAGAACAGAGAACACAGAACACTACATCACCAAAGACGTACAGGTTTGCAGGTTAATTGGCTTGGTATAAATGTAAAATTGACCCTAGTGTGGAGTAGGGTTGTGGTAATGAGCGTGGATCACTGGTCAGTGCAGACTGGCTAGGCCTCAGGGCCTGTTTCCGCGCTGTATCTCTAAACTAAACTAAACTAAACTAAATTAAACAGAGGAACTGGCCTTCGGCCCACAATGTCCATGCCAAGGCAAACTCATCTACCTGCACATTTTAGTTTATTTAGTTTAGTTTAAAGATACAGCGTGGAAACAGGCCCTTCGGCCAAACCAGGCCAACCAGTGATCCTCACACATTAATACTATCCTACACTGGGGTTGCCAACTGTCTCGTATTAGCAGGGACATCCCGTATTTTGGGCTAAATTGGTTTGTCCCGTACGGGACCACCCTTGTCCTGTATTAGGCTGCGGGGGGGGGGGGGGGGGGCACTGTAGGCCCAGAAGCTGTAGGCCCCAACGCTGTAGGTCCCTACAGTTTATGTCCCGACACTCTAGGTTTCCGACATTTTAGCTCTGGACAGTCTAGGTCCGGAGGCCCGGGCGCCACCTAACAGAGGTTGCGTAGCAACCCGCCTCCCGGCCCGGGCAACTGCCATTGGTAGAGCGGGAGCACGTGGCCGCTAGCTGGGTGAGGTCACGTGGGGCGCGGGGCGGTGACGTCACCTTGTCTTGTATTTGGGAGTGAGATAGTTGGCACCCCTACCCTACACACACTAGGGACAATTTACAATTATATCAAGCCAATTAGCCTACAAACTTGTAGGTCTGTGGAGTGTGGAAGGAAACAGAAGCACTCAGAGACAACCCGTGGACAGAGGGAGATCGTACAAACTCTGTACAGACAGCACCTGTAGTCAGGGACGAACCTGGGTCTCTGCCACTGCAAGGCAGCAACTCTACCGCTGCGTCCCTCATGATCCATTTTATCGCCATTCTCAGCATATCCATGTGTTGCCTTACTAACAGCGAGGATATTGGCAGAAGACTGAGCTCTCAATATATTTACCCTGGCATTTCTGGGAGATATTTTGGAGCTTATCAGGATCTCGCAAATGTCCTTGTGAAGCACCACAGGGATGTGCGGTAATTCCTGAGGAGCTCAGCCGTCCCATCTGTCATTCTGCTAAAATATTCCATCTTGCGAAATTTGACTGCTCATTTGATCCAATTGTCACCTTCCGCCGCTCCAGGCATTTATACTCAACTTTATTTGCATCAGTGGCAACTGGGAAGATGATGCATTTTAATGAATAGAGCACTCAGCGTTACCGTCAGCAAGTACAGATGGTGACGACTCACCTAGTCATGCCCAACAATTTGGAACCGACAGCAGCATGTTCGGTATTTTGGACCGAGACCAAAGGGATGTGGGTGGAAATCTATGTGATCACAGGGAGAACGTGCAAATTCCACACGGACAGCACCCGAGATCAGGATCCAACTGGGGTCTCTGACGTTGTGAGGCAGCAGCTCCAAGAACAATGGGGGGGGGGCGGACCCGACGGGGGGCCGCCGAGAACAAAGGGGGGGACATGGCTGACAATAGACAATAGGTGCAGGAGGAGGCCATTCGGCCCTTCGAGCCAGCAATGTGATTCAATGTGATCATGGCTGATCATTCTCAATCCGTACCCCGTTCCTGCCTTCTCCCCATACCCCCTGACTCCGCTATCCTTAAGAGCTCTATCCAGCTCTCTCTTGAATGCATTCAGAGAATTGGCCTCCACTGTCTTCTGAGGCAGAGAATTCCACAGGTTCACAACTCTCTGACTGAAAAAGATTTTCCTCATCTCAGTTCTAAATGGCCTACCCCTTATTCTTAAACTGTGGTCCCTTGTTCTGGACTCCCCCAACATTGGGAACATGGGAGGCTGGGAGCCTCCGAGAATGGGAGGGGACCCTGTAAGGGGGCGGCCGAGAATGATACTGGGACCCGGCGGCGGAGAGCCTTCTGCGCCAGAAACTTGGCGGCTGTGTTCACTGCCTAGATGAGATCTGCTGTATGATGTTACCAGGATGTATGGAAAAACAAATAATTCCACTGTCATTATGTACATGTGACAATAAAGTATCATTGAATCATTGAATTTTGTTAATAATTCCCAAGCTGAGGGCATCAACAGCACATAAAGACATGTAATGCTCTTCCAAAATTGCCCTTGAAATAAATGCTTACTGGCCCTGCTCGGAGAAGCCTAAGGGCCTGTCCCACTTAGGCGATTTTTTAGGCGGCTGCCGGCGGCTGTCATAGTCGTAGCAGGCCTCCGAAAAACCGGCGACTGGGCCCCCTCTACGACAAGCTACAACAACCTGCCACCTAGTCGACGTCAAGCTACGGCAAGCTACCGACAACCGGCGAGCCAATCGTCGCGACTTATGACGTCCACCTACCACCACAACCTACGACCACGCAGGCAACAACCTACGACAACTGAAGTCAACCTACGTCTACCCGCGACAAGTTACGACAAGCTACGACCCTGTCGGCGACAACTGAAGACAATTCACAATAGACAATAGACAATAGACAATAGACAATAGGCGCAGGAGGAGGCCATTCGGCCCTTCGAGCCAGCACCGCCATTCAATGTGATCATGGCTGATCATTCTCAATCAGTACCCCGTGTAAGATTTGAGAAGTTTTCCCTCATTTGAAAAGCAACGCAATACCAAAGAGCTGCAGTTTGGACATTTTAAACAAGAGACTGGGGCTGATAGCGGAGAAAGGCTGCGGTCAGATTAACAAAGGATGTCACAATCTGTGGGTCCTAAAATGGCTGCAGGACCTCGTGACCAGCCACAAAAGGTAAAAACCTTACATCCCAGTCTCTAGGTTTTCTGCAAAGCCATGGCCAGAACAAAGGATGGGTATTGGCCATGCAGAAACCTACGAAACCAGGTCGGAGTCCAGACACTGGGGCGCTGACATCAGCATACTCACAATGCCCCAAGCCGACCTAAACAGTTCATCTCAGTGAGGGGGCACAATAGCCCATAGAAAACTACCTGGTAGGTGATGGGAAACCAGTTAACACCCATCACCTCACAATGAAATCCCAATTTACACCGTCTGGCCATCCCCGGTATCCCCGAACATAAGGCAGATCAGAAGAAAAACCTCATACATATCTTTTGAACAAAGAGATTCCAAGATCTGGCGGGAGATAGGACGGGTCAGAAACAGTATAACTGGCCACTACTTTGGGTGAAAAAGAAGAAATACTGGAAGAAGAAGCTGAAGCTAGAAGAAAACCTGCAAGAAACGCAAGCAGGCAAGAAGACGGACAGGAGGCAAGAAGCGCAGAGAAAACCGGGTTCGAAGTCTGAAGTCAAGAAGAAAGTCGGAAAGAAGAACGGATGCAAGAGAGAGGAACAGGCACGCAACTCGAAAAGAAATACTGCAAAAACCGAACAGCCAGTAACCCCAGTAATAACCCCATGGTGAGCATGCACTTCAAATCCTACATATCCTGGACATAGTTTAGTGTAGAGAGGAGGGTGGTTGTGAATAAACGTTGGGTGTGTATTAAAAATAGGGTTTGGTCAAGGTTGCGATGCGTCGTGCGTTCCCCATCTGACAGTCGTGTATGTGTCTTGCAGAACTGTGTTTAAGAATTCATAAGTAAAAGGGTATTCGTGTATACGTTTTGTGTAACTGTGTGTTTCAAGGATTCAGCGAAGAAGGTATTCGGATATATGTCTCGTGGAACTGTGTGCTTTTAAGTTTTCAGCGAAAAGGGTATTCGGGTATATGTCTTGTGAACTGTGCGTTTTGTGATTAATAAATAAAGATATTCATGTATTCGGTATGTGTATTATAGATATGTCTTATCGAACTGTATAATAAGTATTCATGGACAATAGTCCCAAGTGCTGAATAAAAGCCTTTTTCATTTAAACCCTGGTTTTAAAATCTGGTCTGGTTGAATTTTTTCTGCACTATAAGAGCTCCTGCATCTAAGCCCAGTGTCTAGAACCGTAAGGGGTGAGTGGGTCGAACCACTCACGGGGAACCAGTGTGCACGGCCTGGTCAAGGGATCAGAGCAAGGCACGGGGACCTTAGGTCGGGCGAAAGCTCGGCGCAGAAACCCCTTACACCCCGTTCCTGCCTTCTCCCCATACCCCCCTGACTCCGCTATCCTTAAGAGCTCTATCTAGCTCTCTCTTGAATGCATTCAGAGAATTGGCCTCCAATGCCTTCTGAGGCAGAGAATTCCACAGATTCACAACTCTCTGACTGAAAAAGTTTTTCCTCATCTCAGTTCTAAATGGCCTACCCCTTATTCTTAAACTGTGGCCCCTTGTTCTGGACTCCCCCAACATTGGGAGCATGTTTCCTGCCTCTAACGTGTCCAACCCCTAAATAATCTTATACGTTTCGATAAGATCCCCTCTCATCCTTCTAAACTCCAGTGTATGCAAGCCTAGTCGCTCCAGTTTTTCAACATACTCGTCATTTTCGCCTCCAGTTTTGACGCCGGTACCTGTCGCCGGTTGACCTAGGTTGACGTAGATAGTCGCCAATGGAATTCACCAACGTCAGCACCGGCGGCAACCTACGTCACCTGGCGACAATCTACGACAGCACTTATGTCAGGAGATGTCAAGCTACGATCATTGGCGTCAAACCAATAGTCGCCGAAAATATTTAAACATTTCAAAATCCAGCGGCGACCAGAAAAACGCTACAATTCTTTGGAGACGACTCACGACCATACAGGCGACTCCCAGGCGACCGTGTGGCGACAGCCTAGTGGCCTGTAGTCGCCTAAAAAATCGCCTAAGTGGGACAGGGGCTTTAGTGATCATATTGGCCTGGATGCAGTCTACAAAAGGTTAAATCTCCATCCCTTGTTGAGGAGGCAACAAAGCCGAGGCAGGGGTGAGATGAAGTCCCATGTTAGATTTTGGAGCACTGTGTTCAGGTTTTGATCACCCTGCTATAAGGGGCAGCAAAGTGGTGCAGCTGCAGAGCTGTTGCCTTACAGCGCAAGAAAACCCCGGTTCGATGCTGATCTCGGGTGCTGTCTGTGTGGAGTTTGCATGTTTTCCCTGTGACAGTGTGGATTTCCTCTAGATGCTCCAGCTTCATTCCACTTCTCAAAGATGTGGGAGTCTATAGGTTACTTGGCATCTGTAAATTGGCCCTGGGGTTTATGAGAAAATGGGAGAACATTGAACTCGTGCGAACAGGTGATCATTGTCAGCATAGACCCAGTGGGCCAAAGTGGGCCAAGGGGCCTGTTTCCATGTGGTACCTCTCTAAACTAAGAAGGATGTCATTAAGCAGAGAAGGTTTACCAGGATGTAGCCAAATCTCGAGGATCTGAGCTATAGGGTAAGGTTGGTCAGGCTAGGACTTTACACCTTGGAATGCAATAGGCCGAGGGGTGATTTTGTAGAGGTGTATTTTGAGAGTGTCTATTTTGAGGTTGAGATGGTGTGCTTAATGACTAAAGGCAGTGACTTTGACAAGTGAGCCTTTAGCGAGAAGTGAGAGGTTGAGCAGGCTTTATTCCTTGGAGCGCAGGAGGATGAGGGGTGACCTTATAGAGGTATATAAGATTAGGAGAGGAATAAATAGGGTAGATGCACACTGTCTTTTACCCAGAGTGGGGGAATCAAGAACCAGAGGACAAGGTTTAAGGTGAGAGGAGAAATATTTAATAGGAACCTGAGTTGTAGAGTCATACAGTCATACAGCGTGGAAACAGGCCCTTCGGCCCAATTTTCCCACACCGGCCAGCATGTCCCAGCTACACTAGTCCCACCTCTGCCTGCATTTGGCCCATATCCTTCCAAACCTGTCCTATCCATGTGTCTGACTGTTTCTTAAACGATGGGATAGTCCCAGCCTCAACTACCTCTTCCGGCAGTTCACTCCATATACTCACCACCCACTTTGAAAAAGTTACCCCTCAGATTCATAGAAACATAGAAACATAGAAAATAGGTGCAGGAGTAGGCCATTCGGCCCTTCGAGCCTGCACCGCCATGCAATATGATCATGGCTGATCATTCAGCTCAGTAGCCTGTACCTGCCTTCTCTCCATACCCCCTGATCCCTCTAGCAAAAAGGGCCACATCTAACTCCCTCTTAAATATAGCCAATGAACTGGCCTCAACTACCTTCTGTGGCAGAGAATTCCACAGACTCACCACTCTCTGTGTGAAGAAATGTTTTCTCATCTCGGTCCTAAAAGACTTCCCCCTTATCCTTAAGCTGTGACCCCTAGTTCTGGACTCCCCCAACATCGGGAACAATCTTCCCGCATCTAACCTCTCCAACCCCTTAAGAATTTTATATGTTTCTATAAGATCCCCCCTCAGTCTTCTAAATTCCAGCGAGTACACGCCCAGTCTATCTAGTCTTTCCTATTAAATCTTTTCCCCTTCACTTTAAACATATGCCCTCTTGTCCTTGATTCCTCTTCTCTGGGCAAGAGACTTTGTGCATCTATCCGATCTATTTCTCTCATGATTTTATACACCTCCATACGATCATCCCTCATCTGCCTGCGCTCCAAGGAATAGAGTCCCAGCCGACTCAACCTCTCCCGATAGCTCAGATCCTCGATTCCTAGCAACATCCTTGTAAATGTTCTCTGTACCCTTTCCAGCTTGACAATATCTTTCCTATGACATGCTGCCCAGAACTGACTGAAAACAATACTCTAAGTGCGGCCTCACCAACGTCCTATATAATTGCAAAATGGCCTCCCAACTTCTATTCCCCAATACTCTGACTAATGAAGGTCAATGTGTCAAAAGCCTTTCTGACCATAAGGGGCAACTTTTTTTACTCAGTGGGTGGTAGGTTTCGGGATTGAGCTGCCCAAGGACGTAGTTGCGACAGGATGGGATTTAAACTCTCATGCCCAGATCATCACCGTGCCGGCAGCACGGTGGCGCAGCGCTAGAGCTGCTGCCTTACAGCGAATGCAGCGCTGGAGTTCAATCCGGACCACAGGTGCTGTCTGTATGGAGTTTGTACGTTCTCCCCGTGACCTGCGTGGGTTTTCTCCGAGATCTTCGGTTTCCTCCCGCACTCCAAAGGCGTACAGGTATGTAGGTTAATTGGCTGGGTAAATGTAAAAATTGTCCCTAGTGTATGTAGGATAGTGTTAATGTGCGGGGATCTCTGGTCAGCGTGGATACGGTGGGCCGATAGGGCCTGTTTCTGCGCTGTATCTCTAAACTAAACTAAACTAAATCAGACCAGGCGTGTGGATTACTAGTCCAGCAATAGAACCATTCGGCAGGTGAAGTTACCGAAAAATCCATTCATTTGTGGATTAGTGATAAAATGTAACCATTGTTGTTTGTGAAAGCCTGCCGGATCACTTCTACTTCTTCTTTCGTGTCCATCATCCATGTTTCAAATGTTACATCACTGTCGTCGTCCGCCTGAAAAGGCCGCAAGCTTCCGGCGACAATCAAGTGGGAGCCTCACTTGTACAGTAGACGATGGTGGTAGCAGAATTAGCTCAGAAGTGTCCAGTTTCCAGCCCCGCGACATGGACACTTCTGCTATGGGGCCACCGGATCACTGACACCGATAATTATAATCTGCCACCCCCTACATAGTTGGGCCCACATAACTCCAGCCCCAGGCTATGCTGTTGGTGGGGGAGTTCCTCCTGGCAACTGAGAAGTGTCATCACTGCCTTCAGAGAAAAACCAAGAAGGGTTCAAAAGTGTTGATCTCGGCCAACAGCCGAGGACAAATTAAAGAGAAAGGATGATCTCTGAGAATTTACAGTCATACAGCGTGGAAACAGGCCCTTCGACCCAACTTACACGAGTCCCACCTGCCTGTGTTTGGCCCATACCCCTCTACACCCGTCCCATCCATGTACCTGCCCAAATGTTTCTTAGACATTGTGATAGTACCTTGCCTGAACTATCTCCTCCGGCAGCTCGTTCAACCCTTTGTGCAAACTTCCGAAGCAAAAATGAGGTCGTCACCAAAGGTCGGCACCAAAGGGTGGTTGTGCCTCTGCCAGGTGCTATTATTCCCACATGGCTCCATGGTTACAGGCTCCATTAAAGCAATGATATCAAGTCCAGTCTGAGTGCCAGCCTTTGTTTACCATCGCTTGTGGACGGAAAGGGGACTCCCGGCCCATTCCATCCTTCGTCCTACTGATCTATCTGTATATCACTACGGGAAACCCTGAGGGAATGTGGCAGCAGAAGGGATCAGGGGGTATGGAGAGAAGGCAGGTACAGGCTACTGAGCTGAATGATCAGCCATGATCATATTGAATGGCGGTGCAGGCTCGAAGGGCCGAATGGCCTACTCCTGCACCTATTTTCTATGTTTCTATGTTTCTATAAACTATAAATCATAACGCAGGATTTCTCAGACCCAGCAAAGGAATATTGCATTCCTGCAGCAGTGTATTGCCTTGAAAGGAATCTTTTAAATGTCGCTTTCAGAGTTAAGCATCAGTTTGCTCTCAGAGTGAAGCATCAGTGTGCGAGGATCTCGGAGAGTCAGATGTTAACCAAAAGAAACATCGCAGTGCACAGAGTTGCCTCATAGATGCATGCTTAATCTTGAGACCACAGAGCTGAGGCCATCACAGTGAACTCAGTAACGAAGTGGTGAATCCAAAAGACAAAACTTCAAACGCAACACGTCGACATATTTCAGTCTCCGTCTTTATGTGCCTTCTTCAACATGTAATTTATGAGGAACTGTGCTCAGGCAGCCCTTGATGGGTAAACAGAGAGCTGCTGTGTTGCACACAGGAACACGATTCATGCCTTCGCAATGCCAGGCATTGAAGCCAAGCCACCTTGTGACGAGTCAATGTGATTATGGGGTCTGACAGATGTTTGATTAGTGTCACGCTCGTGGAGAGATGGCTGACCCTGACCCGTGACCTCCCTCATCCTCTATGTTGCACAGTCGAAAGTAATGGCTGAAGCTTTGACCCATTGTAACTCTGGCTTCACTGCTTCTCCAATACAAGCCTAAAGTGTTCAGATGGGCGTAAAAGAGTTTATGTTATCGGTTGAAGAGCCTGAAGCCCATCAAGGTTATTGTTCATTCAGCCCACCACAGAAGAAGCAGAGCAAACCTTGGCCTTCTTGTAACTGAGCAACCTCGTCTACTTATATAACGGTAGCGCAGCGGTAGAGTTGTTGCCTTGCAGCGCTTACAGAGCGAGAGACTGGGGTTCGATCCTGACTACGGGTGCCGCCTGTACGGAGTTGTACGTTCTCCCCGTGACCTGCGTGGGTTTTCCCCGAGATATTCAGTTTCTTCCCACACTTTAAAGACGTACAGGGTTGTAAGTTCATTGGCGCCAATAAAAATTGTAAATTGTCCTTAGTGTGCAGGATGGTGTTAGTGTACGGGGATTGCTGGTCAGCTCGGACTCAGTGGGTTGAAGGGCTTGCTTCCGTGCTGTATCTCTAAACTAAACTGAACTAAGTAACTGCAAGGCACAAGTTGACTGGAAGTGTTTAGATACATGACATGGAGCTGTGCAGTGTCTACGGTGGCCTTCTCTCACTGAGGTATGTTTCCACTCTGAAATCATGGAACTAATGCTGTCGAAGGAGGCCTAATCAGTACAATCTGTTTCACAGCAACTCTCAGGAATTCCACACCCCTGTTGCAATAGGTTGAAAGGTAGGAAACATATACACATTCCCCCAGTTGTAAGTCATAAGGATTTAAATGAGGTGCCCATGACTCAGACTTAGACGGTGGGAGAACAGAAAGTGAATCAAGGGGGGGATTTTTCCATTGCATTTGGTGCTAAGGCAGACATTAAAAATGTGAACAACTTGTTTGACTTTAGGAATAAAGAAACTGGTGAAGGGTGGCAAATTGTGGCAATGTGAAATATTAGAGGAAGATGAAAATAATAGTTTGCAGAATGGGCATGTGGGTTGGTAGGTGCAGTTTAATATGTAACTTGGAATTAGAAATAAGAATAATTAATTCAAGTTTATTTGGGCAGCACGGTGGTGCAGTGGTAGAGTTGCTGTCTTAAAGCGCCAGAGACCCGGGTTCGATCCTGGCTGCGGATGCTGTCTATGCAGAGTTTGTACGTTTTCCCTGTGACCGCATGGGTTTTCTCCGGGTGCTCCGGTTTCCTCCCACATTCCAAAGACGTACAGGTTTGTAGACTAATTGGCTTGGTACAATTATAAATTGTCCCTAGAGTGTAGGATAGTATAGGTGTGCAGGGATCGCTGGTCGGCGCGGGCTCGGTGGGCCGAAAGGCCTGTTTTCACACTGTATCTCTAAAAGAAACTAAAATTTGATTTTACTCATGGACTTTCGATGTGTATGAACAAAGTAACCTTGGATGCACTCATATGCATTGAAGGATGAAGTCAAAAGATTTTTTTTTCAACTGGAAATATATAAAACAGATGCATATTTCCAACACCAGTTCTGTATCGTTCCCCAAACTGTATTCCTGTTCATCTCCCTCACGCAAACCAACACGCCCCCGTTTGGCTTCAGAGAAGGATCCACTTTCTTAGTTTTGTTTAATTTAGAAATACAGCGTGGAAACAGGGCCTTCAGCCCACCGAGTCCACACCGACCAGCCCTCCCCGCACATTAACACTATCATACACTAGGGACATTTTTAACAGATATAGCGAGCCAATTAAACGACAAACCTGTATGTCTTTGGAGTGTGGGAGGTAACTAAAGTTTTTTGGAGAAAACCC
This sequence comes from Rhinoraja longicauda, assembly GCF_053455715.1. Taxonomy (NCBI): domain Eukaryota; kingdom Metazoa; phylum Chordata; class Chondrichthyes; order Rajiformes; family Arhynchobatidae; genus Rhinoraja; species Rhinoraja longicauda. The sequence continues at coordinate 19,463,213 of NC_135953.1, forward strand.
AGGCAGGTCACAGGGAGAACGTACAAACTCCATACACCTGTAGCCAGGATCGAACCTGGGTCTCTGGCGCTGTAAGCGTTGTAAGGCAGCAACTCTACCGCTGTGCCACTGTGCCGCCCACAATCCCCCTCTCTCAATCCACTTCCCAGACAGACTCTTCATCCATCTCATGGTCCACCACCATCCCTTAATCTTTTCGTGAATGTCTTCCAACCCAAACCCAACACGGAGCAGCATCTGCAGTTTTTTTCCTACCGACTCTTTGGTCTCCATTATTTGTAATGAGTTGCAGTGAAGGAAAGATCTTTATGTAAATTTAATCCCTGACCTGAAACGTCACCTATCCATGTTCTCCAGAGATACTGCCTGACCATACATTACTCGAGCACTTTGTGTTTTTTTTTAAAATAATCGAATATAATAATGTTGTCCCATGCATGACTTTGTGCAAAACTGATGCAAGCCTCACATTTCATTCGCCAAATATGCCTTTTTTAATATGCCTTTTTTGGGCACTTTACAGTCTCCATTGAAACACAATTCTGAAATGTTTTATGAAGGGGAATTTGAACATACTTTGAAAAAATAAAAACTAATGGTGCTGTTCTTGTGGAGAGTAAAAGTAGGACAGGATTAATGAGGCAAATGGGCCATGACATTCCTTACTTTGTTGTTTGACCTTCAATTTGTCACAGCAGGGAAACTGGGATTGGCTATCACAGTCAAATTACATAATACTCTCGTCCGTAAGGGCTCGTGCCGTCTCTAGCCTTCATTGCCAAGAATCCTACCTCATCTACAGAGAGTACTGACGGTTACCATGGCAGACGTAAGTTTGGCCTTCGTGAGCGAATCCGCAGAAAGCAACCGAGCATCCTCAGGACCTGTGCGGATCAGCTGGGCGAGTTATTCACAGACATCTTTACCCTCTGAAAAAGGATCTCGACCCGAAATGTCACCCATTCCTTCTATCCAGAGATGCTGAGTTACTACAACACTCCACTGCCCAGGTGCCGTGGGTTACGGGGAGAAGGCAGGAGAATGGTGTCAGGAGGGAAAGATAGATCAGCCACGATTGAATAGAGAAGGGCCAAATGGCCTACTTCTTCTATTCCTTATGACTTTATGACCTTACTTTGTGTCTATCTTCGGTGAAAACCAGCATCTGCAGTTCCTTCCTACACATTTAACCTCTCACTACTCCATTCTGAGATTTCCACTGATGGTGTGCCTTTAAATACTACCATCCAGTGGCTCTGACATCTACCCTCATGAGGTGCTTCGAGAGGCAGGTGATGGAACACATTAATTCCATGAATACCATAATTCCACAATATTATCAGATCCACTGCAGTTTGCTTACCATCACAACAGGTCCAAAGCAGAATCCATCTCTCTGCCCCTGAACTCATTTCTGAAATACCTAGACGACAAGGACAGCCATGTCATACTCCTATTTGTTAACAATAGCTTTGGCTGCAACACCATGATTCCATCCAAACTCATCTCCAAACTCCTGGACCCAGGAATCAGCAACCCCCCTCTGCCACTGGATCCTCGACTTTCTAACCCACAGACCACAATCAGGGAGGATAGTTGACCACACCTGCTACACAATAATTCTCAACACCAGTGCCCAGCAAGGATGAATTCTCAGTTCTCTACTATAGTCCTTGTACACTCATGACTGTGCAGCCAAATTTTGCTCAGTCCATCTACAAGTTTGCAGATCTACAATTAACTTGCAAGTAGGTTAATTGCCCACTGTAAATGAGGTGTGGGTAAAAGGTAGAATTGAAGGGAGGGTGTTAAATTGAAAGGAATATTGGGTGAATAAAATGGATTAAAAATGAATGCGCTCTCTCTCTCTCTCCCTCCCTCCCTCCCTCCCTCCCTCCCTCCCTCCCTCTCTCTCTCTCTCTCTCTCTCTCTCTCTCTCTCTCTCTCTCTCTCTCTCTCTCTCTCTCTCTCTCTCCCTCCCTCCCTCCCTCTCTCTCTCTCTCTCTTGCTCTTTCTCTCTCCCCTCCTCTCCCAGAGAGAGGGAGGTAGAAGGAAGGGGTGAGAGGGGTCCCTCTCTCCATCTCCCTCTCCCTCCCCCTCCCCCTCCCCCTCCCCCTCTCCCTCCCCCTCTCCCTCTCACACTTACACTCCCACTCCCACTCTCCCTCTCCCCCTCCCTAAAGAACAATGAGGAATGCCAAGGGCAGTGGAACTGTTGGGAAAGATCTTTCAGAATGTCAGCACCAGAATTATGGGCTGACTGACCTCCTTTTGTCCCGTAGATGTGAAGAAACAATCAGTGTTTAAGAATTATGCACGGAGCAGTTTTAGTGACATCCAAAATCTGATATAAGCAAATGGGCAAAGATAATAATAATTCCATCCACCAATACTTTTCTCCATGCATGGGCCCCGCTATTTCTGCCTCTTTGTAGGGTTACGTCGATCAATCACTGTTCCAGGCGTACACTGGCCCTATCCCAGAACTCTACCTCTGCTACATTGATGACTGCATCGGTGCTGCCTCCTGCACCCATGCAGAACTCACTGATTTCATCAACTTCACCACCAATTTCCATCCTGCACTCAAATTCACTTGGATCATCTCCGACATCTCGCTACCGTTTCTGGATCTCACCGTCTCCATCACAGGAGACAGACTATTGACCGACATCTACTGCAAACCTATTGACTCCCACAGCTATCTAGACTACACTTCTTGCCACCCTGTTTCCTGTAAAGACTCTATCCCCTACTCCCTATTCCTCCGTCTACGCCGCATCTGCGCCCAGTTTGAGGTTTTCTATACTGGAGATGACCTCATTCTTCAGGAAACGGAGGTTCCCCTTTTCCATTATGGATGAGGCTCTCACTAGGGTCTCCTCGATATCCTGCAGTTCTGCTCTTGCTCCCCCTCCTCCAATTCGCAACAAGGACAGAGTCCCCCTTGTCCTCACCTTCCACCCCATCAGCCGTCATATACAGCATATAATCTTCCAACACTTTCGCCACCTCCAAGGGGATCCCACTACTGGCCACATCTTCCCATCTCTACCCCTTTCTGCTTTCCACAGAGACTGTTCACTCCGCAACTCCCTGGTCACCTCATTCTTTCCCACCCAAACCATACCCTCCCCAGGTACTTTCCCCTGCAACCGCAGGAGATGCAACACCTGTCTCTTTACCTCCCCTCGACTCCATCCAAGGACCCTAACAGTCTTTCCAGGTGAGGCAGAGGTTCACTTGCACCTCCTCCAACCTCATCTACTGTTCCAGGTGTCAATTCCTGTACATCAGCGAGACCAAGCGCAGGCTCGGCGGTCGTTTCGCTCAATCCGCCTTGACCTACCTGATCTCCCAGTTGCTCAGCACTTTAACTCCCCCTCCCATTCCCAATCTGACCTTTCTGTCCTGGGCCTCCTCCATTGTCAGAGTGAGGCCCAGCACAAATTGGAGGAACATCACTGTAGATCAGTGCATGTTCCTTTAACATAGTGACCTCACCACTACTAACCACTCCCCATGGTCTCTTGTATAATTGTAGCTTCCCCACCTCCAGCTCGCTCTCTAGTTCCGGTGATGACCACGGACAGCTAGGGCATAATGTGTGTAGTGCAATTAATAAACATATTCAGTAAAAGACTCTGCGTACGAGGGACATCCTTTTACATGGTGTCAGAGCGGTAGACTTGCGTCTCCTGTTGATCGGTTTTTATTTTATTATTTGTTCCTCCCAGTTGTGTCCCCTCCTTCCACTTTGCCATGGCTCACTCGTGTCGTCGTCCGGACACGCTCGTTTTTGATGGGGACATAGTGCACCGCTGGACTGTCTTCCAGCGGGACTACGAACACTATATCGCGATTGCCCATCCTGATGCAAATTCTGCGGTACAGGCTCACCTGCTCCTCAACCTGGCTGGTCCGGAGGCAATGGAACGCTATGCTTCGTTCGATTTCGTCCCTCCGGAGGACCGCAACGACCCGGCATGTCTCATGGCCAAGTTCACTGCCCTGTGTGATATACCCACCAATAACATTATTGAGCGTTTTAACTTTTTCACGCGTCGTCAGACTCCAGGGGAGCACGTTGACGCCTTCATTGCTTCTTTGAGGCATATGGCTCGGCGGTGCCGCCTTGCAACAATCACACCCGACGAGATGATCAGGGACGTCCTGGTCAACGGTCTCCTAAACTCCAAGCTGCGTGACGAGCTCCTGATGAAGCCTGACCTGTCGCTAAAGGACGCCGTACATGCCGCACGCATGGCCTCTGCTGTTGCCTCAGTATCTCGGCCGGCGTCCCATGACATAAATTTCACCGGCCGCCGGCGGCTAAATGCCCCGCCGGCCAGGGTCGCCCCCTCCACGCCCACTACGGTCACCCCTCGCCGATGCCCAAACTGCAACTTCTCGTCACACCAGTTTAACGTTTGCCCAGCGCAGGGCAAAACTTGTAATTCCTGCGGGAAACTGAACCACTTTTCTGCAGCTTGTCGTTCTCGTGGGAGACCTGTCCCTGCTCCTAGAAGGAGTCTAAACAACCTTGCGAACAGTGATAGCGCAACCTGTTCCCAGTACCAACACGAGGAACTCCCCGATCCAGATACAGTGTTTTCGCTTTTGGGTGCACCTGCGTTGATAACGGATCCTTCCGTGCATGTTACTGTCAATGGACACTCCTTCCCTGCGAAGGTCGATACTGGTGCTTTTGCAAATGTTATGTCTGTTGGCCTCTTCGAGCAGATAAGCTCGGGGGAGAGGGTTACTCCTGACGACTCCCGCCTTCATGCCTATGGGGGAGGTGTTCTGGTTGCCGTGGGGAAGGCAACGGTTATCTGTACTGTTCTGGAGACCTCTCGGCCCCTCACGTTCCTCCTGCTAGCATCTGACAACGTCACCCTGCTGGGCGCCCGTGCATGCCAGGACTTTGGCTTGGTTTCATTCCACCGCGACATCCACCTGGTGCAGGCCCCCATGGACCCCCTGATCGAGTATCCCGACCGATTTGATGACGTCCTGGGGAAGCTGCCCTGTGCCTACAAGATCGTTGTTGACCCGGGGGTCAACCCGGTGGTTAGACCGGCCCACCGTGTGTCTTTTGCCATGAAGGGCCGCGTGGAGTCCACACTACGTGGCATGGTGGACATGGGCATCCTCAAGGAGGTGAGTGCCCCCACCCAGTGGGTCTCCACCATGGTGGTCGCTGCCAAGAAAGATGCGAGCGAGATCAGGATCTGCATCAACCCAAAAGACCTGAACCTGGCTATCAAACGCCCGCACTACCCCATGCGGACGGTGGAGGACGTCGCGGCACAGGTCGGTCCAGCCACAGTTTTCTCGGTCCTAGATGCCAAGAGCTCCTTTTGGCAGATCCCTTTGGATGCACGTTCCTCCTTCCTGACCACCTTCAGCACACCTTTTGGCAGGTTCCGTTTCCTCCGCATGCCTTTTGGGATCAACTCAGCAAGCGAGGTTTTCCAGCGTACAATGGAGCAGCTGTTTGCCGGGTTGCCGTGCGCCATCATTGTGGATGACATCCTGGTGTACGGGAGGGACGTCGCTGAGCACGACCGACACCTCCGCCAAGTCCTGGACAGGGCTCGTGAGATCAATCTCAAACTTAATCAACGGAAGTGTCGATTCCGCGTTGAGGAAGTCACCTACGTTGGCCATGTTTTCACGGCGGGGGGCCTGAAGCCAGACCCCGAGAAGACGGCGGCGATCACCGAAATGCCCGCTCCCACTGACGTGCCCGGCCTGCAGCGCTTTCTGGGCATGGTCAACTACTTAGGCAAGTTCATACCCGACCTCAGCGAACTGAGTGCCCCCCTGAGGGAGCTGGCCAAGAAGGACTATGCCTGGGTCTGGCTCCCGCACCACCAGTCGACCTTCGAGGCCCTGAAGTCCAGACTCGCACGGACCCCCACTTTGCAGTTTTTCGACCTGAACAGGCCAATCGTCCTCACCTGCGATGCATCTCGGTTCGGCCTTGGTGCTGCCTGCCTGCAGCTCTATGACGACCGGCAGCTGCCCGTCTCCTATGCCTCTCGCACAATGACCCCTGCTGAGCAGCGCTACGCCCAGATTGAAAAGGAGCTCCTTGCCGTGGTATTCGCGTGCTCCAAATTCAAAGACTACGTTCTGGGCAACACCTTCACCATCGAAACTGACCACCAACCGCTGGTCTCTATTTTAAACAAGCCCATCCACGCAGCCTCGTCCCGTTTGCAGCGAATGATGCTGCAGCTTCAACGCTTTACCTTCGATATCGTGTACCGCAAGGGCAAGGAGATGTTCGTGGCAGACACTTTGTCCCGTGCCCCACTACCTTCCATTTCCCGCCATCCGTACGAATCGGCTGACCTGATGGTGTTGAACGTCAACATCGTTCCATCTTGGCAGATGCAGTCCCTGGTCACACACACTGCCGCTGATCCGAACCTTCAACAGCTTGAGAGCGTCATCCGCCGTGGCTGGCCTGACCGACGGTCTTCCCTGCCGGCTGGTGCCGTGCCCTACTTCCTGGTTCGGGATGAACTGGTGCTGCACGCGGGCGTGGTGGTGAAGGGTCACAAGGTCGTGGTGCCGGCCGCGCTGCGAGATCACTACTTTCAGACTGCCCACAACGGACACCCCGGGGTGGAGGCCACTTTATCCCAGGCCCAAGCACAATTTTACTGGCCTGGCATGGTTCAGGACATCCGGGACAGGGTCTCCGCCTGCGCTGCCTGCAACCGCCTACTACCTCATCAGCAGCGCCAGCCTCTCCTGCAGCAGCCGGCTCCCGAGTTGCCGTGGATGGCTGTTGCCGCCGACATTTTCGAGTGGCGTGGCAAACACTACCTGGTCCTGGTGGACTCCTACTCCAGCTGGTTCGAGGTGGACCTGCTGCCGTCCCTCACGTCTGCTGCCGTCATCGGGAAGCTTCGCCGCCACTTCTCTACCTTTGGTTCCCCGGTATCTCTCCAGTCCGACAACGGCAGCCAGTTTACCAGCGCGGAGTTTGCCGCTTTCGCCACCCTGTGGAACTTTCGCCACATCACCAGCAGCCCCGAGTACCCGCAAAGCAATGGACTTGCAGAGCGCGCTGTCCGCAGCGCGAAGGAACTGATGGAACGTTGTCGGCTTGCCAGTTCTGACTTGTACCTTGCCCTCCTCAACCTCCGCAACATCTCCCGGGACCCCGCGCTCGGTTCCCCTGCCCAGCGCCTCATGTCCCGCACCACTAGACCCCCCATCCCCGTCTCCCAGCAATCCCTGAAACCAACGGCTCGCAGCCCTGCCGCTGTCAAGGAGCGCATCATCGAAAAGCAAGTCATTCAGAAGCGCTCCTTTGACAAATCGTCCCGTCCCCTTCCCCCTCTGTTCGCTGGCCAGGTTGTCCGGATGGAGTCTGCCTCGGGTCACCACCGGCTGGCCGTGGTCGTCGGCAATGCTGACTCTCCACGGTCATACCTGGTTAATTACGAGGGCACCGTGTACCGTCGTACCCGCCAGCACCTGATGCTGGTCAACGAGCCTGCACCGCCTCCCGCGGTCCCGTATTCACCTCCCGTCCAGTCCCCGGTGCCTGATGTGCCTCCTGCTCCGTCCATCCTCGCATGCCCCAACCTTCGCCGTCTCGGCTGTCTGTGCCCGGCTCGCCCCAGCCCACTTCCCCTCCTTCGCCTGCGCGTTTGCGGGTATCGCCGCCCCGTTCTCCTCCTTCCCCTGGTTCCCCTGCCTCGGTACCCGCACCCGTCCCTGCTCTTCCTTCGACCGAAGGGGATGGGGGGTTGCGCACCCGCTCTGGGCGACTGGTCAAGCCGCCTGTCCGGTACGGTGGGTACGAGTAGTCTGTGTTGTGCTGCATTCTATCTGCTCCCTGCTTATAGTTTAAGTCTAGCGTATGAGCCATGGTCGCTTTTGTTTCCAAGAGGAAGGATGTAGATCAGTGCATGTTCCTTTAACATAGTGACCTCACCACTACTAACCACTCCCCATGGTCTCTTGTATAATTGTAGCTTCCCCACCTCCAGCTCGCTCTCTAGTTCCGGTGATGACCACGGACAGCTAGGGCATAATGTGTGTAGTGCAATTAATAAACATATTCAGTAAAAGACTCTGCGTACGAGGGACATCCTTTTACAATCACCTCACATTTCGCTTGGATAGCTTACAGCCCAGCGGTATGAACATTGACTTCGCTTACTTCAAATAGCCCTTGCTTTCCCTCTCTCTCCCTCCCCTCCCAGTTTTCCCACCAGTCTTACTGTCTCTGACTACATTCTATCTTTGTCCCGCCCACTCCCCTGACATCAGTCTGAAGAAAGGTCTCGGCCCGAAACGTCACCCATTCCTTCCCTCCAGAGATGCTGCCTGTCCCGCTGAGTTACTGCAGCATTTTGTGTCTACCTTCGATTTAAATCAGCATCTGCAGTTCTTTCCTGCACAAAGATGATAATAATCTCTCCATTGTTCAACAAGGAAGAACATATCAATTTGGCGACAGGGTACACTAGCCATCTATGTAGCTTTTATGTTTTGCTAACATCATCATATATCATATACATACAGCCGGAAACAGGCCTTTTCGGCCCTCCAAGTCCGTGCCGCCCAGCGATCCCCGTACATTAACACTATCCTACACCCACTAGGGACAATTTTTACATTTACCCAGCCAATTAACCTACATACCTGTACGTCTTTGGAGTGTGGGAGGAAACCGAAGATCTCGGAGAAAACCCACGCAGGTCACGGGGAGAACGTACAAACTCCTTACAGTGCAGCACCCGTAGTCAGGATTGAACCTGAGTCTCCGGCGCTGCATTCGCTGTAAAGCAGCAACTCTACTGCTGCGCTACCGTGCCGCGATATGTGATGTGTTGGTTTGCTTAAGGCAACAGAGACAGTAGTTGTGACCCAAAAATAAATTAAAATGAGGAAGTGTCAGCTTTGTCAGTTATCTATACAGTAAATTCCAGTTAGTGTGGCTCTCGGGTAACTGGGGCATGAAAGTGATAATAAGTGTGAATTGGCAAGAATACTATTCAAGTCACGTATGATGTTGCTATCTTCCAAGAGCACTCAAGCAAAAACCATTCTTTTTCTCATGATTACATACTTGTTTACTTTTAAACGAAATTGGCCTCGGCCAATATTTGTTATTTAGTATTACAGAGCAAAAATTCCAATATTATTAATAGTTTCTCTTTTGATCTACATTGCAGATTGTAAAATGTTGATGGGGGGGAAAAGCCGTAGATGTTGTCTAAATGGATTTCAGCAAGGTCTTCGATAAGGTTTTGCATGCGAGGCCACTCTGGAAGGTTAGATTGCATGGGAGAGCTAAGCAACTGGATACAATACGATACGATAGAACTTTATTTATCCCAGGATAAATTGGTCTGCCAACTGTCATGAAACACAACAAAATACATGAAACATGAAATAAAAGTGACGAGTGAAAAGTCCAAGATTTGGGATGTGCAAAGATTGGGTGGGTGGGGGTGGGGGAGTCAGTCTACCGCATGACATAAGGGGGGGGAATGTACAGTTTGATAGCCACAGGGGAAAGGATCTCCTGTGGCGTTCTGTGCTGCATCTTGGTGGGACCAGTCTGTTGCAGAAGGTACTCCTCAGGTTGACCAAAGTGTCATGGAGGGGGTGAGCTGTAGAGCTGCATTGTCCAAGATGCTCCGCAGTTTTAGAAGAATCCTCCCCCTCCAAGACCATCTCCCGTGAATCCAACTCAACCCCCAGGATGGAGCCAGACTTCCTGATGAGATTGTTCATTCTGTTGGTGTCTGCAGCCTTCGCCCTGCTGCCCCAGCACACGACAGCAAAGAAGATGGCACTGGCCACAACCGATTTGTAGAACATCTGCAGCATCTCACTGCAGACGTTGAAGGAGCGGAGCCTCCTCAAACAGTACAGACGGCTCTGTCCCTTTTTGTACAGGGCCTCAGCGTTCCTGGACCAGCCCACTTTACTGTCCAGGTAATCTCCAAGGTACTTGTACTCCTTGATAAACTGCACATCCACACCCTTGATGGAGAGAGGGGACAGGGGTGCTCCTCTCCTCCTAAAGTCCACCACTAACTCCTTCGAGAATTGGCTTCATGGAAGGAATCAGAGAGTGATGGTGGAAGGGTGTTTTTCAGACTCGAGGCCTGTGACTAATGGTGTACCTTGATTAGTACAGGTGTCAGAGGTTATGGGGAGAAGGCAGGAGAATGGGGTTAGGAGGGAGAGATAGATCAGCCATGATTGAATGGTGGAGTAGACTTGATGGGCCGAATGGCCAAATTCTTCTCCTATTCCTTCTAATCTCATGGATGAGGACTGTTTGTGGTCTCTATCAATCATTTGGATATACAAGACATGATTCGTTAGTTTGCAAATGACACCAACATGGATGGTATCGAGGATAGTGAAGACACTTGTCAAAAATTGCAGCAGATCTTGAACAGTTGGCCCAATGGGCAGAGGAATGGTTAATGGAGTTTAATGCGGATGAATGCAAAGTGTTGCATTTTGGGAAAGCAAACCAGTCAGGACCTAGACAGTGAATGGCAGTGCCCTAGAAGAGTTGCAGTACAGTGGCATCTGGGAGTTCAGGTACATAGTTCCTTGTAAGTGGCATCACAGGTAGATAGGGTGATCAAGAAGACTTTTGGCACATTGGCCTTATCAGTCAAGGTGTTGAGCATCAAAATTGGAATGTTATGTTACAATTGGACAAGATATTGGTGTGGCTGCATTTGGAGTATTGTTTTCAGTTTTGGTCACCCTGCTACAGAAAGGATGTTGTTAAGCTGGAAAGAATGTAGAGATTTGCAAGGATGTTGCCAGCACTCGAGGGCCTGAGCTACAGAGAGAGGTTGGGCAGGCAAGGACTTTATTCCTTGGAGCACAGATGCAAGGTGATCTTTATAGTGGTGTATAAAATCATGGGGGAATAAATAGGGTAAATGTTTAGTTTAGTTTAGTTTAGTTTAGAGATACAGCGTGGAAACAGGCCCTTCGGCCCATTGGGTCCACGCCAACCAGTGATCCTCGCACATTGATACTATCCTACACACACTAGGGACAATTTTTACATTTACCAAGCCAATTAACCTACATACCTGTACATCTTTGGAATCTTTGGAGTGTGGGAGGAAACCAAAGAGAACGTACAAACTCCATACAGACAGTATCCGTAGTCGGGATCGAACCCGGGTTTCCGGCACTGCATTCGCTGTAAGGCAGCAACTCTACCGTTGCGCCACCGTGCCGCCCTTATGCATAGAGTCTTTTACCCAGAGCAGGGGAACCAAGACCCAGAGGCCATAGGTTTAAGATGAAAGGGGGAAAAAATGTTATAAACCTGAGGAGCAACCTTTTCACACAGAAGGTGGTAGGTATATAGAAAGAGCTGCCAGATTAGATAGTTGAAGCAGTACTATAGCAACATTTAAAAATCATTTGGACATCTCTCTAAGATGGCGCGGTCCAGTCCAGTCGCCGTCGTGGTAGCTCTGCGGGAACTGTGCGTTTTAAACTGGTATGTTTATTTTAAAATTATCCCTAAGTGCTAGCATGTGCATTAGCAGTAAACCAATGTACGACCGGGAAACGCTCGTAAAATTAAACTCGAGCGCTACCGGAGCAGTATTAAACAGTATACTACTCACCGATATATCAACGTGGACGATAGAGATCATCAAAGGAGTGCACCGCGGCAGCAGCAGCAGTGGGAGCGCAGGTCAGTGGGAAAGTCGGAAAAAACACCGAGGGAAGCGAGGGGGGATTCGGAACAGGGTGAGAACCCAAGCCTTACGTCCACCTCTGCCCAGAATCCTTCTGGCCAACGTCCAGTCCCTGGAGAACAAGCTGGATGACCTCAGGGCAAGGATCAGATTTCAGAGGGACATAAGGAACTGCAACATCCTTTGTCTGACTGAGACATGGCTGACCCCGCTGGTGCCGGACCAGGTGATTTGTCCATCTGAGACCTTCACTGTTTTCCGGGCGGACAGAACGGAAGAATCAGGGTAATCCAAGGGTGGAGGAGTCTGCTTCTTGACCAACAATAACTGGTGCAATCCTGGAAATATTAAGACGCTTTCTCGTTCCTGCTCGCCGGACCTGGAGTATCTGACTATCCAATGCCGACCATTCTACCTTCCCCGGGAGTACAGCTCGGTGATCATCACAGCCGTCTATATTCCACCGCATGTGGACACCGACATGGCACTGTCGGTCCTGCACGATGTGTTGTGTCAACACCAAAACAAGAACCCTGATGCGGCTGTGCTGGTGGCTGGAGATTTCAATAGGGGAAATCTCAAAAAGGTCATGCCCAACTTCTACCAACACATCACGTGTGTCACCAGGGGGGAAAGAACTTTGAACTTTGGACCACTGCTACACGCCGTTCAGGAAAGGCTACAAGGCCGTTTCTCTCCCTCCTTTTGGAAAATCTGACCATGCTGCCATTTTCCTGCTGCCGGAGTATAAACAACGGATAGTACGGGAAGCGACAGTGACGAGGGACATAAAGCGGTGGGCTGACCATTCAGAGGCCATGCTGCAAGATGCACTGAGCGAAGTCGACTGGAACATGTTCCAAGCAAGTTCCAGAGATGTAAATGAGTTTGCGGAAGCGGTTACGGACTTCATTGCCACAATAGCCGATACCATCATCCCCACGGTAAGGGTCAGTATCTTCCCTAACCAAAAACCCTGGGTGGACAGGTCTATTCGCGTGGCCTTGAATGCTCGCACCGCTGCTTACAACTCCGGCCTGGCATCCGGCAACATGGACGACTACAAGGGAGAGTCCTACCGACTGCGAAGGGCAGTGAAGGATGCAAAAAGGAGGTACCGGGACAGGATGGAGTCACAGATGGAGCAGCAGGACACCAGGCACCTTTGGCAGGGGCTACGGACAATAACTAGCTACAGGTCCAGCACCCCCTCATCCGGAAGTGCCGGCTCCTCCTTAGCTGATGACCTGAACTCTTTTTATGCACGGTTTGAGACGGGTAACACCACCAGCTTGCCGTCTAAAAACAGCACCGAAGGGGCGCTGGCTAGCGAGGCTGGAGGGGGATCCACCCCCGGGGATGTGCACACATTCTCGGTGTCCGAGCATGAGGTGAGGTGGGCTCTGACGCGTGTGAACACGAGGAAAGCTGGAGGCCCAGATGGTATATCTGGGCGAGTGCTAAAGTCTTGTGCTACTCAGCTTGCTCCAGTGCTCACCACAATATTCAACCTCTCCTTGGTAACGTCCGTGGTCCCTGCATGCTTCAAAAGATTCATCATTGTACCGGTGCCAAAGAATGCCTCTCCAGCGTGTTTAAATGACTACCGACCGGTGGCCCTCACCTCGGTTGTCATGAAATGCTTTGAGAGGCTAATCAAGAAGCACATCTGTGTCCTCCTTCCTCGCAACATGGACCCACTACAGTTCGCATACCGTCCGAACAGGTCCACGGATGATGCGGTCTCCCAGGTTCTACACACCGCTCTCTCTCATCTGGACAGCCAGGGAGGCTATGTGAGGATGCTGTTCATTGACTTTAGTTCAGCATTCAACACAATAGTCCCCAGCAGACTGGTTGAGAAGCTGCTGGAACTGGGGCTTAGCACCCCTCTGTGTGCCTGGGTCCTGGACTTTCTCACTGCCAGGCCCCAAGTGGTCAGGATGGGGGAACACACATCTAGCTCCCTCACCCTGAACATAGGATCCCCCCAGGACTGCGTCCTTAGCCCCCTACTGTACTCCCTGTACACACATGACTGTGGGGCCAGGTTCAGCTCAAACTCCATCATCAAGTTTGCTGATGACACTGTGGTGGTGGGCCGGATCTCCAACAACGATGAGAAGGCCTACCGGGAGGAGGTGGCTGATCTGGCACTCTGATGTCAGGACAATAGCCTCCTCTTGAATGTCACTAAAACGAAGGAGCTGATTGTGGACTTCAGAAGGGCTAAACATCCAAGGACGCACACGCCACTGGAGATAAATGGGTCTACTGTGGATAGGGTGAGCAGTTTTAAATACTTGGGAGTCCGCATCACAGAGGATCTGACATGGGCAACGCACATTGCCGCACTGGTGGGTAAGGCAAAGCAGCGCCTTTACCACCTTAGACAATTGAGGAAATTCAGAGTGTCTCTGAGGATCCTTCATTGCTTCTACTCTGGGGCTGTAGAGAGCATCCTGTCCGGCAACATTACAGTCTGGTTTGGGAACAGCTCTGCCCAGGACAGGATGGCCCTGCAGAGAGTAGTGCGTTCGGCAGAATGCACCATGGGAACTACACTTGTCCCCCTGCAGGACCTATACATCAGAAGGTGCAGATCCAGAGCAAGCAAGATCATGAGGGACCCCTGCCACCCCAGTAACGGACTGTTCCAGATGCTACGATCAGGCAAACGCCTCCGCTGTCATGCTGTGAAAACGGAGAGGATGAGACGGAGTTTCTTCCCACAGGCCATCAGGACTGTCAACATTTATAACCCCAGAGACTAAATTTTTGTCTACACTATAGTAACTTATTAACTTTATTTATATGCTGTAACTGTAATTCTTTTTTGTGCACAATCCGCAGGCATTGCCACTTTCATTTCACTGAACATCGTGTATGTGTATGTGACAAATAACTTTGACTTGACTTGACTTGACATAGATAGGAAAGGTTTTGAAGGATATGGGCCAAATGCAAGCAGGTGGGACCAGTGTAGAAGGGGTATCTTGGTAAGCCTGGGCAGGTTAGGCCGAAGGACCTGTTTCTGTGCTGTATGACAATGAATCTATGACTATCTATAATTCAACAAAATTGCTTTCCCAAGATTACCCATCACTTCAAGCTACTTAAAATGCATCTGCTGCTGCATCAAAGCAAAGGATAATGAGCCCCTATGGCGATGACTCATAACAGATTTGTATTTAGGCAAAAGTGTTTCGAAGGTGTTTTGTATTCACTGGAGTTTAGAAGGATGAGAGGGGAAATAATAGAGACGTATAAAATTTAAAAAGAACTAGACAAGCTAGATGCAGGAAAAATGTTCCCAATGTTGGGGGAGTACTTAACCAGGGGATACAGTCTAAGAAAGGTTCACTAGATTAATTCCCGGAATGGCGGGACTGTCGTATGTTGAAAGGCTGGAGCGATTGGGCTTGTATACACTGGAATTTAGAAGGATGAGGGGGGATCTTATTGAAACATATAAGATAATTAGGGGATTGGACACATTAGAGGCAGATAACATGTTCCCAATGTTGGGGGAGTCCAGAACAAGGGGCCACAGTTTGAGAATAAGGGGTAGGCCATTTAGAACGGAGATGAGGAAGAACTTTTTCAGTCAGAGGGTGGTGAAGGTGTGGAATTATCTGCCTCAGAAGGCAGTGGAGGCCAGTTCGTTGGATGCTTTCAAGAGAGAGCTGGATAGAGCTCTTAAGGATAGCGGAGTGAGGGGGTATGGGGAGAAGGCAGGAACGGGGTACTGATTGATAGTGATCAGCCATGATCGCATTGAATGGCGGTGCTGGCTCGAAGGGCTGAATGGCCTACTCCTGCACCTATTGTCTATTGTCTATCTATTGTCTAATAAAGGGGGGCCATTTAAAACTGAGGTGAGAAGAAACTTTTTCGCCCAGAGAGTTGTGAATTTATAGACAATAGACAATAGACAATAGGTGCAGGAGGAGGCCATTCGGCCCTTGGAGCCAGCACTGCCATTCAATGTGATCATGGCTGATCATTCTCAATCAGTACCCTGTTCCTGCCTTCTTCCCATACCTCCTGACTCCGCTATCCTTAAGAGCTCTATCCAGCTCTCTCTTGAATGCATTCAGAGAACTGGCCTCCACTGCCTTTTGAGGCAGAGAATTTGTGGAATTCTCTGCCACAGAAGGCAGTGGAGACCAATTCACTGGATGAATTTAAAAGAGAGTAAGATAGAGCTCTAAGGGCTAGTGGAATCAAGGGATATGGGGAGAAGGCAGGCACAGGTTACTGATTGTAGATGATCAGCCAAGATCACAATGAATGGTGGTGCTGGCTCGAAGGGCCAAATGGCCTCCTCCTGCACCTATTTTCTATGTTTCTATGCAGCTTCAGTATAAGGTGATAAGATATTAACCCTGCTTCCAATTTGACTGAGATTTCATATCTCACAGAAGTAAATAGCATAATGTTAGCAGCCTGTTTTGTTTACCCAACCTCTCTGTTATTAAGAAGATAGACACAAAATGCTGGAGTAACTCAGCTGGGACAGGCAGCATCTCTGGATAGAAGGAATGGGTGACGTTTCAGGTCGAGACCCTTCTTCTGACTGTGAGTCAGGGAAGAGGGGGACACAGAGACTTAGAAACATAGAAACAGAAAATAGGTGCAGGAGTAGGCCATTCGGCCCTTCGAGCATGCACCGCCATTCAATATGATCATGGCTGATCATCCAACTCAGTATCCCGTACCTGTCTTCTCTCCATACTCCCTGGTCCCTTTCGCCACAAGGACCACATCTAACTCCCTCTTAAATATAGCCAATGAACAGTCCTCAACTACCTTCTGTGGCAGAGAATTCCACTTTGTGGCAGAGAGTTCCACTTGGTAGGGTAAGGTGTGAAAACGAGACATCAAAGGGACGCAGATCAAGGAAAATGTAGAATAGACTATTGTTAGTGAGAGGGAGCTAACAATGAAGCATACAAAGATAAAATTTAAGCAGGAAGACAATTAGTCTGGTCCAGAACTAGGATGTGGGAGGGATCAATGCATGTACTTGAGCTTGATTTAACTTCAAAAATATAGGTTTTTAATTCAACGTGCAAAAAAAAACCCAGCAAGGGGAAAAGATTTAATAGGAATCTGAGGGGTAACTTTTTCACGCAAAGGGTGGTGGGTGTATGGAACAAGTGCCAGAGGATGTAGTTGAGGCTGGGACTATCCCAACATTTAAGAAACAGTTAGACAGGTACTGTACATGGAAGGACAGGTTTGGAGGGATATGGACCAAATGCTGGCAGGTGGGACTAGTATAGATGGGACATGTTGGCTGGTGTGGGCGGAGTTGGGGCGAAGTGCCTTTTTCCACACTGTATCACTCTATGACATAATTAATGCCAATCAAGATTTTGCAACTCCTCCAATAAATATACTATTAAACTGTTGTAGACAATAGACAACAGACAATAGACAATAGGTGCAGGAGTAGGCCATTCGGCCCTTTGAGCCAGCACCACCATTCATTGTAATCATGGCTGATCATTCACAATCAGTACCCCGTTCCTGCCCTCTCCCCTTTGTTATGGACAACCCAAACTCATGGAGGATTCTCCCTGCTCTTTACTATTACACATTTGATTTACATACAGAATATCAACCACATGAACACCATGTGTGAATTTTTATTTAATTTATATTATTTGTGGGAACCTCCCACCTTAAAAACTCAAAGAATCCAGTTTTTTTTTAAAAAAGGGTAAGATTAAGGTAGTGTTATTAGGCAATTAACATTATCCAGAAAGCGCCAATCAAGACCAAATAAAAGTACAAAGTTTTCAAAATGGATATAAAAGGACATAGAAACATAGAAAAATAGCTGCAGGAGTAGGCCGTTCGGCCCTTCGAGCCAGCACTGCCATCAATCTGATCATGGCTGATCATCTAAAATCAGTATCGTGTTCCTGCTTTTCCCCCGTATCCCTTGATTCCTTTAGCCCTAAGAGCTAAATCTAACTCTTCAGGTGCTTTTGTTATTTTATTTTCAATGACCATCATGGTCAAGGCTGATATATTGGAGTGACAAAGAAATGCAGACGCTCGAATCTTCAGTAAAAAAAAAGTACTGGAGGGAACTCAATGGATCAGGTAGCAGCTGTGTTGGGAATAGTTAGTCAACATTTCGGGTTGGGACCCTCCTTCAGACTGATATATTGTCCATCTCTATTTACCCCTGCTTAGGTAGTAGGAATAAATTTCAGTTTCTTCACAAAATATTTGACTTTAAATTCCTTAGCTACAATGTAGGATTCAAACTCATGAATGTAGATCAATGGTCACTCAGGCAGTGATCACTCTACTGCTGTATCCCAACAATACCACAGAATGGTGTTCAACATTCATTAAAACACTCCGTTCAGATTGCAGTTTCATAGTTTCCCATAGAGCTTTCCTAGTTCTGAAAGTCCCTCATGGATATTTTATTTCATTTCATGTTAGTTTGGCCACGGTAGAGAATGATTTAAACAGCAGGATAAATCATCGCATCTGAAATCAGACTGAACATTAAATTTCGAGCAGAATTGAGAAGCTGGTGTCAACTTATTCTCCTTATGTTCCTATCTTCATGCGTGGTTACTCCCAGACATATCCTGCCATTGTGTTGCTTAATACACAAAAATAAATTGAATCATCGAGATATAGAGTCAAACTGCACGGAAACATGCCCTTCATCCCAACTCACCCATGCTGACCAGGATGCCCCATCTAAGCTGGTCCCATTTGCCAGTGTTTGGCCTATCTCCCTCTAAACCTATCCTATCCACATATCTCCCCAATGGTCTTTAACAGGCTGTGATAGTACCTGCCTCAACTACTTCTTCTGGCAGCTCGTTCCATATGCCCACCATTCTCTAAGTGAAAAAGATGCCCCTCGCGTTCCTAGCAAATTTTGCCCCTCTCACCTTAAATACATGACCTCAGGTTTTTGATTCCCCTATCTTGAGTAAAAGACTGTACATTCACCCTATCTATTTCCCTCTTGATTTTATACACTTCTGTACGAATACCTCTCAGCCACCTGTGGTGCAAGGAATAAAGTCCTAGTCTCCCCAACCTTTCCTCACAGCTCAGCCCCTCTAGTCCTGGCAATATCTTCGTAAATCTTCTCTGCAATCTTTCCAGCTCAATGTCATCCTTCTTGTAGAAAGATGACTAAAACTGAACACAATAGTTCAAAAGTGGCCTCGCTTTTTCAAAAGTCTTGTACAACTGTAACATTGTGTCCCAACCTCTGTATCATATCATATCATATCATATATATACAGCCGGAAACAGGCCTTTTCGGCCCACCAAGTCCGTGCCGCCCAGCGATCCCCGCACATTAACACTATCCTACACCCACTAGGGACAATTTTTACCTTTACCCAGCCAATTAACCTACATACCTGTACGTCTTTGGAGTGTGGGAGGAAACCGAAGATCTCGGAGAAAACCCACGCAGGTCACGGGGAGAACGTACAAACTCCTTACAGTGCAGCACCCGTAGTCAGGATCGAACCTGAGTCTCCGGCGCTGCATTCGCTGTAAAGCAGCAACTCTACCGCTGCGCTACCGTGCCTCAATACCCTGACTGATGAAGGTATCACAAAATGCTGGAGTAACTCAGCAGGTCAGGCAACATCTAGGAGAGAGGGAATCGGTGGCTTTTCGGGTCGAGACCCTTCTTCAGACTGATTCGGCCCGAAACGTCACCCATTCCCTCTCTCCTAGATGCTGCCTGACCTGCTGAATTACTCCAGCATTTTGTGATACCTTCGATTTGTACCAGCATCTTTTTTACCACCCTCTCTACCTATAATTCCACTTGGAGGGAACAAAGTACCTACGTTCCTAGATTGCTCTGTTCTAGAACACTCCTCAGGGCCCTACCATTCACTATGAAGATCCTGCTCCGGTTTGACTTCCCAAAGTGTAACATCTCACACTTACGTGCATTAAATTCCATTAACCATTCCTCAGTCCACTTGTCCAGCTGATCAAGAGCCTGCTGTAATTATTGATAACCATCTTCACCGTCTACGATACCACTGAGTTTAGTGCCATCTGCAAATTTAATAATCATGCCTTGTACAATCTCATCCAAATCATTAATATAAAGCACAGACAACAGTGGGCCAAGCACCGATCCCTCAGGCATAACACTCGTCAAAGGCCTCTAGTCAGAAAAGCATCCTTTCACTACCATACTCTGCTTTCTTCCATGAAGCCAATTCTGTATCCATAGATAGACACGAAAAGCTGGAGTAACTCAGCGGGCCAGGCAGCATCTCTGGAGAAAAGGAATAGGTGACATTTTGAGTCAGGACCCTTCTTCAGACCCTTCTTCAGATCTTTGTTTCTATTCTTCAACTGATTGTTGGATCCAACAATACGTTTTTAAAGGGCAAATGCTCAAATGTGCAAGCATCTTTCGTCATTATCTAAAGGCATCTGTTTCGACATACATTCTGTGTCCATTGAGCTAGCAATCCCTAGATCCCATGCAACCTCACCTTGCAGAGCAACCTAGCACGCGGTGCCTTATCGAAGACCTTGCTGAAGTCAATATAGACAACGTCCATGGCCTTACCCTTATCAACGTTTTGATTACTTCTTCCAAAAACTCAATCAATGTCTATGCAATGAAATTGCCAGCATAGAACAGATGAGTCAAGACATATATACTGATATGAAAGGAAGGTAGACACCAAATGCTGGAGTAACTCAGCGGGACAGGCAGCATCTCAGGAGAAAAGGAATGGGTGACATTTTGGGTCGAGACCCTTCTTCAGACTGATATTAAAGGAGTAGGTAAAAGGTCTAAAATTAAAAAGGGCATGTCGTTATGACGTTCAGAGGGTAGCATGTTTAACCTTGAGTTGTAAAGTTAGGATAACGTGGACAGATACCAATCAAACTCTATTCAGAGGTTTGTACAAATTTCAGCTGAAGGAACAAGCGCTTAAATTCTTTAAATTATCTTTGTTTCCATTCTTCAACCCATTGTTGATGCAACAATAAGTTTTTAAAGGGCAGATGTCCAAATGTGCAAGCATCTTTTGTCGTTATCTCAGAGTGCTAAGGGCATCTGTTTGGACATACATCAAAACCTCGTAATTTTCATTCCACCAGCTGATTATTTTGCTGATTATAACGTCGTGGAGATAGGATCAGAAATGGTGATACCTGATTCAGTAATACTCTTGATACCACACATGACTGATACTCCACATACCATCGCATACTACCCGTATTATTTTTATTCATATCTAAATTCATCAACTACAGAGAAGCAGCAGTAAACGGGAGAACTGGCAATACAGGTAAGGCCCCATTTTCCGTCAAGCCCTAATGGTTCAAAATAGCTTTTCTATTGATTCCCCTTCATTCGTGGGTTGATTGTAATTCCACAATGCTGCGGGTTTAGAAAATCTATTTCATTAAAAGAACAAGATGTGTCCAGGCCACAGTGGTGCGTGAAAAGGGGATCTTGGAAGTGATCGAATTTTGATTCGATATCGGCTCTCATCCTTCTGCTACAGAATTGGCATCATGTCACCAGTCAGGGGCGGCACGGTGGCGCAGCGGTAGAGTTGCTGCCTTACAGCGAATGCAGCGCCGGAGACTCAGGTTCGATCCTGACTACCGTCTGTACGGAGTTTGTACGTTCTCCCCGTGACTTGCGTGGGTTTTCTCCGAGATCTTCGGTTTCCTCCCACACTTCAAAGACGTACAGGTATGTAGGTTAATTGGCTGGATGTAAAAATTGTCCCTAGTGTGTGTAGGATAGTGTTAATGTGCGGAGATCGCTGGGCGGCGCGGACCCGGTGGGCCGAAGGGCCTGTTTCCGCGCTGTATCTCTAAATCTAAAAAAAATATTTAAATCTAAGAAGTACACGACAAGGACACCAGTCACTGGAGTAACAACACCTCATATTCCACTTGGGTTGTGTACAATCCAATGGTATTAACATTGAATTTTCCAATGTTAATTAATACCCCCTTCCCTGTGCACACCCACTTCTCCCACTATACTGCCCCTCTTACCCACCCCCACATTCCCCTTCCACCAACATCACTGCCTCTGGTTTTACATTTCATTCACCTTCTTTCCTAATCTGATACAGTTTTGCCTCCTTTTCAATCTCTACCCTTTGTCATTTACTCCACCCATCTGCCGATTCAACAGAGGGAGTACAGAGAAGGTTCACCAGATTGATTCCTGGGATGGCAGGACTTTCATATGAAGAAAGACTGGATAGACTAGGCTTGTACTCGCTGGAATTTAGAAGATTGAGGGGGGATCTTTTATAGAAACTTACAAAATTCTTAAGGGGTTGGACAGGCTAGATGCAGGAAGATTGTTCCCGATGTTGGGGAAGTCCAGAACAAGGGGTCACAGTTTAAGGATAAGGGGGAAGTCTTTTAGGACCGAGATGAGAAAGTTTTATTTCACACAGAGAGTGATGAATCTGTGGAATTCTCTGCCACAGAAGGTAGTTGAGGCCAGTTCATTGGCTATATTTAAGAGGGAGTTAGATGTGGCCCTTGTGGCTAAAGGGATCAGGGGGTATGGAGAGAAGGCAGGTACGGGATACTGAGTTGGATGATCAGCCATGATCATATTGAATGGCGGTGAAGGGTCGAATGGCCTACTCCTGCACCTATTTTCTATGTTTCTATGTTTCTATACAACTGAATATCTTTCCAGTCAGTGACCTTGTTTGTTTGTGACAGTTGAATTGAATATGCCGCTGCAGCTGAATGACAGAAAGAAACTGCTTAGTTCTATGATGAATAAAAACAGTTAATGCTGAAAATATTCAGCCACAAGGTCATAAGGAATAGGAGTAGAATTAGGCCATTCGGCCCATCAAGTCTACTCCGCCATTCAATCATGGCGTATTGCTTTGGAGTATTGCTTGCAGTTCTGGTTGTCCCATTACAGGAAAGATATGGAGGCCTTGGAGACAGTGCAGACAAGGTTGACCAGAATGCTAGCTGGATTAGAGGTTACTAGCTGCAAGAAGAGTTTGGACAAATTTGGATTGCTTTCTCTGGAATGTCCCTCTCACCTTAAACCTATGCCTTCAAGTCAGAACTTTGCCAAAGCCTTGCTGACGTCCATGCAGACTATGTCTTCCGCCCAGCCCTCATCAATCTTCAGGGTGAGGCCTAGCGCAAATTGGAGGAACAGCACCTCATATTTCGCTTGGGCAGCTTACACCCCAGCGGTAAGAACATTGACTTCTCTAACTTCAAGTAACCCTTGCTTTCCCTCTCACTCTATCCCTCCCCCTTCCCAGTTCTCCGACCAGTCTTACTGTCTCCGACAACATTTTATATCTGTTTGCTTCGTTGTTACCTTCTCCCAGCTAACAATGATCTATTCTCCTTGATCTAATTTCCTTGATCTCCATTCCCTTTGTCCTATTTTCACACTTTACACTTCCAAATTTATGTATCTCCCTCTCCCCTGACATCAGTCTGAAGAAGGGTCTTGACCCGAAACATCACCCATTCCTTCGCTCCAGAGATGCTGCCTGGAGCAGCATTTTGCTACTCCAGCATTTTGTGTCTACCTTCAATCTTCTGAAGGTCATCTATGATTTTCTGTACACTTAGTTGCATTATTATTGGAAGGCATTGTGAACAATGATAAATATCAAATGAACATTTGTTCTTTTGAGATGATCAATGGAAAAATAACAGAAGTGGCTGTCCTGAGGAATTGCTACCATCATATGGGAGGTAATAGAAGGTCTCTGTCAACCATAAATATTTACCTGTGTGTCCAGTACAATCCTGCCACTGGGGCCTTTAATCTGTGTTGACCTCAGATTTGGTACCATAGCTATGAACAGTTCAAAATCTTTTAGAAAGGACCCCATGATATGGTTCAATGGTTCTTTTATTATCATGCGTGCCAAGTTGCAGTGAAATTCCTTTTTTGCATATGGATCAGTAAGATTATAGTCATAAATAAATACAATCCAAGATTAAGGTCATAGGTCATAAGTACCAAATGCACAGAGACAGCCCACTGAGTCCATATGCAAGAGTCGCCAGGGTTTTAGGCGCCATTTGCAGAGTCCGAGCTGTAGCTGGCCATAAGGACCCGATACAGCTGTTGCCTTCATCCGGATCGCCAGTGAACCGTCGTCCCTCTGCTCGCCCGGCCTTCAGCATTTGTGCCCCGGGGGCAACTCCTGGAGCTGACCGAGTCCACGGCCCTTCATCAGAATTGGGAAAGAGAAAGATGCAAGTATGTTTTCACAAGGAGGGAAGGTGGGGATGTGTAGAACAAAGGGTGTGTCTGTGATACAAAATGAATTGAAATGGCTTAATGGGGCTGTTATCAGCACATTAAGCTAATAGGTTTAGGCTTAGGTTTAGGTTTATTATTGGCATGCGTACCAAGGTTTAGTTTAATGTAGTTTATAGATACAGCGCAGAAACAGGCCCTTCGGCCTACCGAGACCGCACCGACCAATGATACCCGCACATTAACACACAGTATGGATAATTTACACTATATACCAAGCCAATTAACCTACCAACCTGTACATCTTTGGAATGTGGGTGGAAGCCGAGGATCTTGGTGAAAACCCACGTAGGTCACGGGGAGAACGTACAATTTCCGTACAGACAGCACCCGTAGTCGGGAGTGAACCCGGGTTGTAAACAATATTTTCCCTAGAGTGTAGGATAGTGTAAGTATACAGGGTGGGCGCTGGCCGGCACGGACTTGGTGGGCCAAAGGGCCTGTTTCCGCACTGTATCTCTAAAGTCTAAAGTTGAAAAATATGTGACAGGTCTAATATTATGGATTTGTGTAGACTACTTGCTTGCAGCATGCTCAGTTATAGAAAGTTCATGCAGCAGGTTGAGCCATTAGGGCCTGTTACAGGGCATCTACCATCAGCCAGCTCTGTGCTGTTTTCCACCCAGAGGTACATTTAGTTTAATTTAGAGAGACAGCGTGGAAACAGGCCCTTCGGACCACCGAGTCCACGCCGACCTGCGATCCCTGCACGCTCACACTACTCTCACTAGGGACAATATACAATTTTACCGAAGCCAATTAACCTGCAACTCTGTGCATCATTGGAGTGTGGGAGGAAACCAGAGCATCCGGAGAAAACCCACACAGGTCACGGGGAGAACTTACAAAATCCGTACAGACAGCACCACGTAGGTCACGATCGAACCCAGATCTCTGGCGCTGTAAGGCAGCAACCCTAACCCAGTGCCACCTATTCCAATAAGTGTTAAAGGTGCCATTATGGCACCAAGGGAAACACTGCAATGATTCCTTCTGGAGCCTCAGGTTTTTAAGACCGGTGGTCCTTCCAACATCTTGCTGAGAAAAGGTGAACCATTGCCTCCATTCTAAACATCTGTGTAACAATGGCAAAATTATGCGATTCTTTACTGTTTTTGTCGAAATCTTCATTATTTTTAAATCGCAGCCAATTCAATGTCTTTTCTCTTAATTCCAATTACTAGTTAGAATTTTGCATACAAATGCAAAATGAATCGCATTTCAGCATGCCCTGCATCCGCAACCTGGAGTTCCTGCTGTATTCAGATCTCCCGGTTCATGGAGGCAATAATTGGCCAATAACAGTTAATTTGATTTTAAAATGTTTCACAGTGTGAGGCATCAAACTACATTGCCACTTCAGTTGCTTGTCGTTCCCAAAGGTTCCCGTTTAAAAATACTCTATTGAATGCTTCACTGAGGACCAAAGGAGTTCAGTTCGTGACCTCTGCTGGATTAGGTGACCTCAGTGGCAGCGATCTCACAAATCAGCCCTGTCACATCGACCTTTAATGGGAAAGGTTCACCAGAGACTGTTCCCAATCATTACCTGATGGCTCCTTCTGGAAAGAATGCATGTGTGAAGAAATGTTCCATTCAGATGCCTCGCGCTTTATGGCTGAAACATAACTCACTTGGCTCAGTATCCAGACACCAAATCCTGGAGTAACTCAGCAGAACTGGCAGCATCTCTGGAGGGAAGGAATGGGCGACGTTTCGGGTCGAAACATTTCTTCAATCTGAAGAAGGGTATCAACCTGAAGCATCGCCCATTCCTTCTCTCCAGAGATGCTGCCTGTTCCGCTGTTACTCCAGCATTTTGTGTCTATCTTTGATTTAAACCAGCCTCTGCAGTTCCATCTGCAGATTCTTAAATCAGATGCTGATTTAAACCAGCATCTCAGTTTGGCTACTGAGTCCACATTGACTCATTAGCCAAACTGGTACCGTTTTTTGAGAAGTGAAAAAAGTAAAGGAAGGAATTACTAACTTCAGTTGTAACCACATAATGGATGCGCTGGAGTAAGGTTGGAGATTAAAAACAAAAAATAGGAATCCACCTGGAAACAGTTTGGCAAGGCAAGGCAAGTTTATTTATGTAGCACATTTCAGCAACAAGGCAATTCAGTGCTTTACATCAAGCATTAAGGAGCAATTAAAAGCAATTAAAAACAGTCATTAAAGAGAATAGAAAATGAAAACAAGCTAAAATAGAATAAGACAGGTATAAAATACAAGAATAAAATTTACAGTGCAGTGTAAGAAATTATTAATTATTTGATTTAATAAAAGGCAGCGTCAAACAGAAAAGTCTTCAGCCTTGATTTAAAAGAACTGAGAGTTGCAGCTGACCTGCAGTTTTCTGGGCGTTTGTTCCATATATGTGGTGTATAAAACACCACAATGGCATTAACATCTCAGATGATCTGACTAGGGCCCAGCACATAAATGTAGTTTAATTTAGTTTAGTTTATATCACGTGTACCGAGGTGCATGCTAACCAGTCAGCAGAAAGAAACCCAGAGAAGAAGAAAAATGTATATCGTTTCATCAAGTAATTATTTCTTTCCACAGAATAATATGAGTTTTATACCAGATAGACTCAAGGGACCGTGGGTTCAGTTCAATTCAGTTTAGCTCAGTTTAGTTTATTATCACATGTGCCGAGGAACAGTGAAAGGTTTTTGTTGCGTGCTAATCAGTCAGTGGAGCGACAATTTAGCCATCCACAGTGTGCAAATACATAATAAAAGGAAAGAAAGTAATCATGAGGTAGGCACACCAGTGCCTCAACATTCTTAGAAGTTTAAAGAGATTTGCTACGTCTCCAAATGATCTCACAAACTTTTAAAAATGTACTATAGAAAGTAGCTTGTCCGGTTGCATCATGGTACGGCAATTCCCTATGCACAAGAATACAAGAGGCTCCAGAGAGAAGTGGACTCAGCCTGGTCCATTAAGGGCACAGCTCTACTCTGCATTGAAAGATACATCTACATGAGGCGCTGCCTCAAGAAGGCAGCATCTATCATCAAGGCACGGTGGCGCAGCGGTAGAGTTGCTGCCTTACAGCGAATGCTCAGGTTCGATCCTGACTACGGGCGCCGTCTGTACGGAGTTTGTACGTTCTCCCCGTGACCTCCGTGGGTTTTCTCCGAGATCTTCGGTTTCCTCCCACACTCCAAAGACATACAGGTATGTAGGTTAATTGGCTGAGCAAATCTAAAAATTGTCCCTAGTGGGTGTAGGATAGTGTTAATGTGCGGGGATCGCTGGGCGGCGTGGACCCGGTGGGCCGAAGGGCCTGTTTCAGCGCTGTATCTCTAAATCTAAATCTAAAAAATCTCTCAATTAACCAGGCCCAGCCCTCCTCTGGTTGCTACTGTCAGACAGGATGTACTTAGAAAAAGATGCCGTTAAGCTGGAAAGAGTGTAGAGAAGATTTACCAGGATGTTGCCAGGACTCAAGGGCCTGTGCTATGGGGAGAGGCTGGTCAGGCTACGACTTGATTCATAGGAGCACAGGAGACTGAGGGGGTAATCTTCTCGTGGCGTATAAAATCATGAGGGAAATGGACGGGTGAATGCACTTTTTTCCCGTGGGAGGGAAAAGTAAAACTAGAGGACATAAATTTAATGTGAGAAGAGAAAGATTTACAAGGAACCTGAGGGGCAACATTTTCACGCAGAGGGTGGAAGGGTAAATGGAACAAGCTGCCAGAGGAATTGTATGATGCAGATTCAATAGCATCATTTAAAAATCATTCGGACAAATACATGGATAGGAAACGTTTGTAAGGATATGGGCTCACCATTCCTTCTCTCCCGAGATGCTACCTGACCTGCTGAGTTACTCCAGCATTTTGCGAATGAAACGAGCAAATTGGATTTGCTTGGATGGGGTATCTTGGTCAGCATGAACAAGTTGTTCCAACGGGCTTGTTTCCACAAGTTCACATGTGAGAGGAATAGAATGAGGCCATTTGGACCATCGAGTCTACTCCGCCCTTCAATTATGGCTAATCTTTTTAGTTTAGTTTCGAGATACAGTGCGGAAACAGGCCCTTCGGCCCACCGGATCCACTCCAACCAGCGATCCCCGCATATCAACACTATCCTACACACACTAGGGACAATTTTTACATTTACCAAGCCAATTAACCTTCAAACCTGTACGTCTTTGGAACGTGGGAGGAAACCGAAGATCTCGGAGAAAACCCACGCAAGTCACGGGGAGAACGTACAAACTCCGTGCAGACAGCACCCGTAGTTGGGATCGAACCCGGGTCTCCGGCGCCGCATTCTCTGTAAGGCAGCAACTTTACCGTTGCGCCACCGTGCCGCCCTCTGCCATCTAATCCTATTTTCCTGCCTTCTCCCCATAACCCTCAACACCCGTTCTAATCAAGAACTTGTCCATCTCTGCCTTAAAAATATCCACTGACTTGTCTTCCACAGCCCTCTGTGGCAATGAGTTCCACAGATGAACTGCCCTCTGACTAAAGAAGGTCATCCTCCCTAAAGAAGGTCCTCTGGTCCTAGACTCTTTTCACATCCACGCTATCTATGCCTTTCATTATTCTGAAAGTTTCAATGAGGTCCCCCCTCAACCTTCTCAACTCGAGCGAGTGGAGGCCCATGCTGTTTCCACGCTGTATGACTCTGTGACTCTGCAAGTGTTGAAACGAGGGAGATTGAAAGATGGGACAACAATAGTCTGATAACAGCAGGGGGGGAAACGGTTCTTGAATCTGGTGGTACTTGCTTTCAAGCTTTTGGCAGATCATAACAGATAATGAAAATCTGTTGCGGTGGAATGAACAAACATGGAAACATGCAGCAAGAGCATGTGGGATTGTAAGAAGAATGTAAAAGGGCTTCAAAAGAATGTTGATAAACTAAGTGGGTGAGCAAAAATTGCAGATGGAATATAATGTGGAAAATATTTGGGTTCATCCAGTTTGGTGAAAATAAATAGAACAGCCAAGTATTTTTAAAGTGGTGATGTTGATGTTGATGTTGAAAGGAAATGGCATGTTAGTCTTCATTGTGAGAGGTCGTGAGTACAGGAATAGAAGTGCCTCACTGCAATTTAGTTTAGTTTAGTTTAGAAATACAGCAGGGAAACAGGCCCTTCAGCCCACCGAGTCCAATTAACCTCCAAACCTGTATGTCCTTGGAATGTGGGAGGAAACCAGAGTACCCAGAGAAAGCCCATGCAGTCACGGGGAGAACGCACAAACTCCGTACAAATGGCACCCGTTGTCAGGATCGAACCTGGGTCTTTGGCTCAACAAGACAGCAATTCTACAGCTGCGCCACCATACTTTAGTCAGAGGGTGGTGAATCTGTGGAATTCTTTGCCACAGAAGGCTGTGGAGGCCAAGCCATATTCTTAAGGCAGAGATAGATAGATTTTTGATTAGTATGGGTGTTGGAGGCTTTGGGGAGAAGGCAGGAGAATGGGGTTGGGGTGAGATCTAGATCAGCCATGATTGAATAGCGGAGTAGACTTGATGGGCCGAATGGACTAATTCTGCTCCTATTACTTATGACTTTATGACCTTGTTGCTCCCAATATAAAGGGCTTTTGTGAGATTACTACAGGTGACGTTTTTTACTCATTACATAAAAGTAGATATGCTTGCAACAGAGTGAGTGCAGTGAAGTTTCACTGGAATGGTTCCAATGATGGCAAGTTCACCATGTGAGGAAATATTATGTCGGACATTTATGACAAAAGGAGTTGAGTATAGGAGCAAAGAGGTCCTTCTGCAGTTGTAGAGGGCCCTAGTGAGACTGCACCTGGAGTACTGTGTGCAGTTTTGGTCTCCAAATTTGAGGAAGGACATTCTTGCTATTGAGGGCGTGCAGCGTAGGTTCACTAGGTTAATTCCAGGAATGGTGGGACAGTCGTATGTTGAAAGACTGGAGCGACCAGGCTTGTATACACTGGAATTTAGAAGGATGAGGGGGGATCGTATTGAAAAATATAAAATTATTAAGGGATTGGACAAGATAGAGGCAGGAAACATGTTCCCAATGTTGGGGGAGTCCAGAACCAGGGGCCGCAGTTTAAGAATAAGGGGTAGGCCATATTAGAACGTAGATGAGGAAAAACTTTTTCACTCAAAGAGTTGTAAATCTGTGGAATTCTCTGTCTCAAAAGTCGGTGGAGGCCAATTCTCTGGATGCTTTTTAGAGAGAGCTAGATAGAGCTCTTAATAATAGTGGAGTCAGGGGGTATGGGGAGAAGGCAGGAACGGGGTACTGATTGTGAATGATCAGCCATGGTCGCGTTGAACGGCAGTGCTGGCTCGAAGGGCCGAATGGCCTCCTCCTGCACCTATTGTCTATTGTCTATTGTCTATTGTCTATTTCCCAGAGTGTAGAAAGTGCGAGCTGATCTCTTTGAAACTTGTACGATTCCTTCCAGGACTCAACAGGGTGGATGCAGGGAGGATCGTTCCCCTGGCTATAGTCGTCAAGAATTAGAGGTCACAACCTCAGAATAATCGGTGGGCAATTTAGGACTGAGATGAGGGGCGTGAGGTTACATGGGTGGACTTGAGAAATAAAAGGGTGATGGTCAATTTGAACGGTAGCGCAGCGGTAGAGTTGCTGCTTTACAGCGAATGCAGCGCCGGAGACTCAGGTTCGATCCTGACTACGGGTGCTGCACTGTAAGGAGTTTGTACGTTCTCCCCGTGACCTGCGTGGGTTTTCTCCGAGATCTTCGGTTTCCTCCCACACTCCAAAGACGTACAGGTATGTAGGTTAATTGGCTGGGTAAATGTAAAAATTGTCCCTAGTGGGTGTAGGATAGTGTTAATGTACGGGGATCACTGGGCGGCACGGACTTGGAGGGCCGAAAAGGCCTGTTTCCGGCTGTATATATAGGATATGATATATGATATGATATAAGGCATTATACCATAGGCCCCAAGTATTCAACAGAGATTAGAGGAGATTGCAGACAGCTGTAAAGATAATAGGGCTGTCATTGTAGGGGATGTTAACTTTCTTAATAGAGACCAGGCTATCACAGTGCCAAGACCTGAGATGGGTGAAATTTGTCAAATACATAAGGAGGAAATCAGGAGGGATCTCAGAGGAGTAATTTCTTCACACAGAAGTGGTGAATGTTCAAATTTCCTCCAGAGAGCTGAGGTAGCACAGTGCTCATTTAAAAGCAGAGATGAGTGGATGTCTGGATACTTTAGGAAATCAAGGTATAGAGGGATAGTGCAGGAAAGTAGAACTCGGAAGTCAGCCATGATCTTGATGGATGCGGAGCAGGCTCAGAGGGGCAGGCGGATATTGCTGCTCCTAATTCTCCTGTTCTTATATTAATCTCCTCTCTCCTTTCCTCATCTCCATCTAGAAACCCACTCTCCCTGCTCTCACTTCGGTTCATCTATAAACATTCCCACCAATCCCACACCAAAGATGTCTCTCTTAAATTCCGTGTTTCCCGAGGAGTTGCAGATGCTTGCAATCTTGCGTAGAACACAAAGTGCTGGAGTAACACAGTGGGTCAGGCAGCATCTCTGGAGGACATGGATAGATGACATTTCGGGTCGGGATCCATCTTCAGTCTGATGACTGAAAACATCACCTGATCCCAAAACGTCGCCTATCCATGTCCTCCAGAGATGCTGCCTGACCCATTGTGTTACTCCAACACATTATGGTCTAGCCCATGGTGCTTAAATTATTCGGGGGAAACTTGGACTTGTAGTGATAACCCTATATATTGGATTACCGCTAATGGAAACATAAACCTTTTAGCAGCACTGTCTTATAATAACACTATCTCACACACAACACAGCAGCATTTATCCTGATCTAAATTTGTTTTTCTATGTCTCAGGATCTCCCGTGACACCATCACTCTCACTATGTAGTAGTTTTAGTTGTTTTTAGGAGTAGTTTTAGTTTATCGTCACGTGTTCCGAGGTACAGTGAAAAGCTTTTGTTGCGTGCTAACTAGACAGCGGAAAGTTGAGTATAGGAGCAAAGAGGTCCTTCTGCAGTTGTACAGGGCCCTAGTGAGACCGCACCTGGAGTACTGTGTGCAGTTTTGGTCTCCAAATTTGAGGAAGGATATTCTTGCTAATGAGGGCGTGCAGCGTAGGTTTACTCAGTTAATTCCCGGAATGGCGGGACTGTCATATGTTGAAAGACTGGAGCGACTAGGCTTGTATACACTGGAATTTAGAAGAATGAGAGGGGATCTTATCGAAACGTATAAGATTATTAAGGGGTTGAACACGTTAGAGGCAGGAAACATGTTCCCAATGTTGGGGGAGTTCAGAACAAGGGGCCACAGTTTAAGAATAAGGGGTAGGCCATTTAGAACTCAGATGAGGAAAAACTTTTTCAGTCAGAGAGTTGTGAATCTGTGGAATTCTCTGCCTCAGAAGGCAGTGGAGGCCAATTCTCTGAATGCATTGAAGAGAGAGCTGGATAGAGCTCTTAAGGATAGCGGAGTCAGGGGGTATGGGGAGAAGGCAGGAACGGGGTACTGATTGAGAATGATCAGCCATGATCACATTGAATGGGGTGCTGGCACGAAGGGCCGAATGGCCTCCTCCTGCACCTATTGTCTATTGTCTATTGTCTATTGTGAAAGACACATGATCACAATTGAGCCATTCACAGTGTTCAATTGTTTGAATTCAATATTTGCAACCACATAACTGCATAAATTGTAGAAAAACACTTCTTATAAATTTATCTGCAGTTTCAAATGTCCTTCTCTGCGTTGTGACCCTGTTGATCTGGTAAACCATCTGTAGTTTTATGAGTGCTATTTAAAAGTGCCCACCTTGATGTGCAGAAAAACAAAAATAATAAGTTTAATTACAACAGCCAACAAATGTCTAGCTCATATTTGTCTAGAGTTCATTTTAACCCTGAGCCTCTTTGCTTGTCTCAAGATATTCCCTATCGAGTTACAGTGCACACCTTCTCAATAGGCTTGGCAAAGCAATTCATATAAGCTGTTTCTGGAATACTATTTCATCCTTGTGGTTTTTTACCTTCTGTCCTATTTGCTCTAAACAAAAAGTCAGCTTATGAATGAATACATGAGGTGACATAAAATACTTTGCTCAAAGATTTTGTCCATATAATGTTCTGGGGATCCAGATGCATTGTAACCCATAGCTTATAAATGAACCCATATTGAAGCCAGACCCTGTATTTTGTTGGACACCTGTACCACCGAAACCGGATGCCAGTGATGCAAACAAAATGATAATGGATCACGAGAGGGCAATCAACAAAAGCAAAGTTATACAACGGGTGGCGCAGCGGTAGAGTTGC
This sequence comes from Rhinoraja longicauda, assembly GCF_053455715.1. Lineage (NCBI taxonomy): Eukaryota > Metazoa > Chordata > Chondrichthyes > Rajiformes > Arhynchobatidae > Rhinoraja > Rhinoraja longicauda. The sequence goes on from NC_135953.1 coordinate 19,496,609, forward strand.
TGTCTTACAGTGTCAGACACCCGGGTTTGATCCTGACTATGGGTACTGTTTGTACAGAGTTTGTATGTTATTCCTGTGACCGCGTGGGTTTTCTCTGGGTGCTCTGGTTTCCTCCCATGCTCCAAAGACGCACGGGTTTGTAGGTTAATTGACTTCAGTAAACAATTGTAATTTGTCCCTAGGACGTAGGATAGAGTTAGTGTATGGGTTGATCGCTGGTTGGCATGGATTCGGTGGGCCGAAAGGCCTGTTTCTGTGCTGTATCTCTAAAGTCTAAAATCTCTAAAGTAAAATAAAGTTATTTAACCAAAGGATATGCAGCTAATGTGCATAAAGCCACTGAGGAGACTTGAAGGATAGAACTTAATCACTGAGATGGATTTTATGGTGAAAATGTACGAGAATTTCAGAAATGTGGGTGATGTTATCTTAAAGCATGATGAGTAAAGTGCCAGTGGCTCTGACAGGGAAACTGTATGCTTGGGAGTATGGTTGAAAAGTCCTAATAGAAGTTGCATCAGAAATGCAAACAGGTGAACAATTTTTTTTAACTTTGTTATTTATCCAAGGTTTGTAAGTATCACCCTAAAATTCTCTAAAATATTCCCTATCTTGAATGGTAAAGCAATTCTTTGAACTGCTGCAGTTCTTACGGAAGCAGCTTGGTTCAATGATCTTGTAAGTATGGAGTTGTTGTAACTATGGAATCACATATAGACCATACAGTCATAGAGTGATAGAGTGTGGCAACAGGCCCTTCGGCCCAACTTGCCCACACCCACCAACATGCCCCACCTACACTAGTCCCACCTGCCTGCATTTGGCCCATATCCCTCCAAACCAGTCCTATCCATGTACCTGTCTAATTGTTTCTTAAATGTTACGATAGTACCTGCCTCAACTACCTCCACCGGCAGCTTGTTTCATACACCCGCCACCCATTGTGTAAAAAGTTACCCCTCAGGTTCCTATTAAATCTTTCCCCCACTCACCTTAAACCTAGGTTCTCGGGTTCTCGATTCCCCATCTCTGGGCAAAAGACTCTGTGCGCTTACCTGTTATATTCCTCTCATGATTTTGTACTCCTCTATAAGTTCACCCCTCATCCTCCTGCGCTCCAAGGTATAAAGCCTTAGCCTGCTCAACCTCTCCCTATAGCTCAGTCCCTCAAGTCCTGCCAACATCCTGGTAAATCTTCTCTGAACTCTTCTAAGCTTGACAACATATTTCCTATAACATGTTCCCCTAGACTGAACACAATACTCTAAATGTGGCCTCACCAACGTCTTGTATAACTGTAACATGACCTCCCAACTTTTATGCTCACCAAAGCAGTTAAGGACATCAGATTTCCTTCCTTAATGCACACAAGTGATCTAGTACGACAAACCCGTCGTGCCTTGGCCACAATTTATTGCATTAATTTATCATTCTAGATATATTTAATTCACTGAGTTATAATCCCTCCATTGCCATAGTAGGGTTGGAACTCATATATCGAGATCATTAATCCAGGCTTCTGGATTACAGGCCCAGTAATATAACCATAATGCTACTTCAGCTCACAATTAGATTTACCCACAAGGAGGACATTCGTCACATTGTAAATCATGTTATTTTGGAGCAGAGGATTATTAATGGCTCTCTCCACATCTTACCTTCATCCAGGCTGCTCAGAGGGGGTAGGAAGAACACCTACAGTATGGGTGATCGTTGGTCAGCACAGACTAGATGGGCCGAAGGGCCTGTTCCCACGCTGTATCTCTGAAACTAAATCTAAAAACTAAAGTCACAAATAGACCAAAGCAGTTAAGGACATCAGATTTCCTTCCTTGATGCACATAATTGATCAGGTATGACAAAGCAGCCATGCCATGGCCACCATTAATTACATTCATTTATCATTAGAGATGCATTTAATCGACTCAGTTTCAATTTCTCCATTGTCATGGTGGGATCTGAACTCATATCTTAACATCAGTAATCCAGGCTTCTGGATTACAGGCCCAATAATATAACCATAATGCTACCTCAGCCTGGGCACCTGTTTACACTCTGCATCTCTAAACTAAACTAAACTTGTTTTTTGTATCATTGGTCTAAGTCTACGTGTCTGTGATGCTACTGCAAACAAGATTTTCATTCGAGCTGTACCTTATCGCACCCATACATATGAGAATAAACTCAATGTGACGTGAATTTGACTTGATCTTACTGTCTAACATTTTCTGCTCAGTCCCACGCCTTGGTGAGAGAAACATAGTTTAGTTTAGAGATACACCATAGAAACTTTGGGCCCTTTGGCCCACCGAATCCACACCAACGAGCGATCCCCACACATTAACACTACCCTACACACACTAGGGACAATTTTTTTACATTTATACCAAGCCAATTAACCTGCAAACCTCTACGTCTTGGGAGTGTGGGAGAAAACCGAAGATCCCGGCGAAAACCCACGCAGGTCGCGGGGAGAACGTCCAAACTCCGTACAGACATGCACCCGTAGTCAGGATCAAACCCGGGTCTCTGGCGCTGAAGGCAGCAGCTCTTCCTCTGCGCCGCCATGCCTGAAGGTTCTTGAGAGGGGCGTTAATGTCCTAATCCACAAAGCAAGCCGATGCGTCAATGCAATGCAAGGGAGTAGGAGATGTCATCACTGGGATAAGCTGAGAAGCCAAGGCCGGTTCTTCCTTCTCAGAAGGACATAAAAGATCCTGTGATTGTATGGAGCAGGGAGTTAATCTGCTTAATACTTTGGCCTTTACCAATGTCGACAAAATAGATTGTCTAATTATTCTCCTGCAGTATTCTGCACTTGATATGCATGAATTGGTTGCAGTATTTCCCCATGCTGCAGAAGTGACATCATCTTAAAAGGACTTCATCGGCTCGAGAAGCCGATGGATATCCTTAGGGTTGTGAAAGGCTGGCTCTTTTCAGCACACATTGATCAGCACTTGGTCTTTCAAAAACCCATCCAATTAGACCCACTCCAATTTTCTTTCCCACTGCTCCTTGACTCTCATAGATTCATAGAAATGTCCAAATTAGAAACAGGCCCTTCAGCCCACAATGTCCACACTGACCATTCTGCCTACCTGCACTAATCCCACTTGCCTGCAGTAATTGCCCTCCACGTCCTGTTCGTTCAAGTCAGAGAGTACAGAGGGGGAGCAGTGAGAGAGCATGTTGCTAAACTCTCCTTGGAGAGTCTGAAGAAGGGTCTCGACCCGAAACGTCACCCATTCCTTCTCTCCCGAGATGCTGCCTGACCCGGCGAGTTACTCCAGCATTTTGTGTATCCCTGTTCATTCAAGTACCTGTTAATGCAGTATGTGTTATAAATGTGCTTACTATTCCCGCCTCCATCACTTCCTCTCATAGTTCATTCCAGATACCTACTCTTTCCGTGAAGAATTTCAGAGGTTATGGGGAGAAGACAGGAGAATGTGCTTAGGAGGAAGAGATATATCAGCCATGATTGAATGGCAGAGTATTGATGGGCCAAATGGCCTAATTCTGCTCCTATCACTTATGATCTTATAAATTTACCCCTCAGATCCCCTTTTCAACTTAAATCTTACCCTCTGTGATGTATATGTAATGTAAATGCCAGTGCCCCCTTGAGGCCAAGAGCAGAAGCTGGCCAATGGGCTTGTGCCTTGTGACTGAGGTCAGGTGACCTTCTAGGGCCAATGGGCTTGTGCCTTGTGACTGAGGTCAGGGGACCTTCTAGAAGTTTCCTGGTGAAGGATCAGTAATAAAATCTTCTTACAAGATGTCGGGCGTATATTCATTGTGCTAGCCACAACATTGTCTTACAGAGGACATTACACCCTCCAGCTTTAAACACCCCTACCATGGAAAATAGTCTCTGGCTATCTTCCCCCGTACATGCCTATAATTTTATATGCTTCTATTGTGTAACCTCTTCGTTCAGCCTCCTTTGCTCAGGAAAAACAGGCACAGCCTATCCGATCTTTCTTTGCAACCCAAGCCCTCCGATTCAGGCAATCTCCTTGTGAATCATTTTGACATTTGCATATCGATTAGTCGATTTGACGACTAATCATATCTATCAGTGCGTCATAGAGTCAGTCCCACAGCATGGAAACAGGCCCTTTGGCCCAACTTGCCTATGCCAACCAATATGCTCCATCTACACTTGTCCTACCTGCCTGCGTTTAGTTCAGTTTAGAGATACAGCGCGATAACAGGCCCTTCGGCCCACCAAGTCCGCACCATCCTGCACACTAGCACTATCCTACACACTAGGGACAACTTATACTTATACCAAGCCAATTAACTTACAAACCTATATGACTTTGGAATGTGGAAGTGAACCAGAGATTCCGGAGAAAACTCACGCAGGTCACAGGGAGAACGTATAAACTCCATACAGACAACACCTAAAGCCAGGATGAAACCTGGATCTCTGGCGTTGAAAGGTAGCAACTCTACTGCTGTGCCATTTGCCCTATATCCCTCTAAACCTATCATATCCATGTACCTGACCAAATGTCTCTTAAAGGTCGTGTTAGTACATGCCTCAACCACCTCCTCCGGCAGCTTTGTGTAACAAAGTTGTCCCTTAGGTTCATATTAAATCATTCCACCTTCACCTTAAACTTATGACCTCTGGTTCTCGATTCCCCTGCTCTGGGAAAAAGACTTTGTGCATTTACCCTATTTATTCCTCTCATAATCTTCAACACATCTATAAGATCACCTCTCACCCCCCTGCGCTCCAAGGAATAAAGCCTGCTCAACCTCTCACCTACTGTAGCTTCTCGCTAAAGGCTCACCTGGCAAAGTTACTGCCTTTAGTCATCAAGCACAACACCTCAACCTCAAAATAGACACTCTCAAAATGGCCACCTTGCTGGAGCTTATCTCCCTTTCATATGCCTGACCTTGCTCGCTGGGCCTTGCTCAGCCATTTTAAAGTACCCTCCTCAATCAATTCACAAGGTCTGTGGGTAGGAAATGCATCCATGCAAATCACATTAGCAGCTCCTGCGGTAGCTAATTTCACATTCCAAGCACACTCTGATAAATGAGTTCCTTGTGAAATCCTTAATAGATTTATCAGTGACGCTTTATACAAATTTATCACTTGTAGTTTCAGCTCCACATAAGTGGAAACAACATTTTCATTTCCGTCTTATCGAACCTTTCCATAATCCCATAGAGGTCCATTGCATCACCCTTCATTTTTCAAAAGAAAACAGCTACAGTCTATTCTCCAAATCCAAAATGTCGCCTATCCATGTCCCTCAGAGAAGCTGTCTGACTTGCCAGCTCTCTGTGCTTTACTCAAGATTCCAGCATCTGTATTTGTTTAATTTAGTTTAGCTTAATTTTAGTTTAGTTTAGATATATAGCACAGGAACAGGCCCTTTGGCCCACCGAGTCTGCACCGACACCGGCACACTTACACTATCCGACACACACTAGGGACAATTCATAATTATACCAAGCCAATTAACCTACACACCTGTACGTCCTTGGAGTTTGGGAGGAAACTGGAGATCCCCAGAGAAAACCCACGCAGGTCACGGGGAGAAGGTACAAACTCCATACAGACAGCACCAGTAGTCACGATCAAACCCGGGTCTCTGGTGCTGTAAGGCAGCAACTCTACCACTGTGCTGCCCCAACTTCCTGGAGTTCCAACTTTTACGGTAAAGTCAGTCTGCTACTATTTGTACATCATTTATGCACCTTTCACTGTACCTCAATAAAAAAGATATAAGACCAGAAGTCTTCAGCAGAATGTATTGAAATTGCAATATAGTGGCATGTATAAGTTGCACTTTGCTTCCAAATTCTCCCCCACTGCATTCAATGGGACCGAATTTGATAAGTGAAGGGCACTCACTTACATTACTGTACCCAGTATGCAGCTGGGAATGTAAACACAAGGAACTGAAGATGCTGGTTCACAATTCGTGCATCTTTTATCTTTAGCTCCTTATCTCACAGTTTTTGACTTTTCATCTCTGGCGTTTGTCCAACCATCTACCAATGAAGCACCCTCACCTCTATCCACCTATCACTTGCCAAATTTTGTCCTGCCCCCACCTCTTTAACCCAACTTGCCCATGCCAACCAACATGCCCAATCTACACTAGTCCTTTCTGCCTATGTTTGGCCCATATCCCTTTAAACCTGTCTAAATGTTGTGATAGTACCTACCTCAACTACCTCCTCCAGTAGCTCGTTCCATACATCCACCACCCTTTCATGTTCCTATGAAATCATTCCCCCTTCACCTTAAACCTATGTCCACTGGTTCTGTCTTTTGACAGATTTTGTCTTGTCCCCACCCCTTCAGCCCAACTTGCCCACGCCAACCAACATGCCCCATCATCACAGTCTGAAGAAAAGTCCCGACCCGAAACATCGCATATCCTTGTTCTCCAGAGATGCTGTCTGACCTGTTGAGTTACTCCAGCACTTCGTGTCTTTTTTCGCATCCGAGAATGATATTTTACCTCTTCCAGTTAGAATTGCAGCCTCCTCTCTAACAGTGATCTAGTCAGGGTTCAAAACAAGCTTAAATTAGTCAAGCTTAAAAGCTTAACTTAACTTCCCTCTCCCAGCCTTTCAATTCCATCCCCTTAAAAATAAACCCCTCTGCTTGGTTTCTTTATTTATTTTGGTCGGTGCAGCAGCAAGCACTTATACAGATTGATATTACCAAGTAACTGCTTTCCTTTTTAGATTGACCATGACACATTAAACATATGTGGAAGCCATTTGTTCGGCCAATTTTGCGAGTTTAGAGCTGTTCCAAGGGCTCTTCAGTGGTTGAGACTGTGTAATTATAGATATTAATGTTAATCATAGTCTTTATTGGAAGAGTGGCATTTTTACAGTTGGTGAAAATAACTACTGCAAACCCTCTGACAGTCACTGCATTCACTTTGCTTTGCTTTGCTTTAGGCACAGGGCACCACAGACAAGACTGCATTTGTCACCCTTCTTGGTTGACCTCAGCAGGTGCTGATGAACTGCCTTCCCCAAGCAGCAATTATCTTTTTGCAAAGCGAATGTCTTGCTCAATCATTTTCAGAGGACGTTAAAAGTCAAGTAAATAGAACGTGAAATGTGGCTGGAATTCTCTCAATCGCCAACACTATTTTTGCAGATATTTACTTTAGTTTAGTTTGGAGATACAACACGGAAACGGGCCCTTCGGCCCACTGAGTCCACGCCGACAAGCGATCCCCGCACACTAACACTGTCCTACACATACTAGGGACAATTTACCATTTTACCAAGCCAATTAACCTGCAGAACTGTACCTCTATGGAATGTAGGAGGAAACAGGTGCTCCTGGAGAAAACCCACGCGATCACGGGGAGAACGTACAAACTCTGTACAGACAGCACCCGTAGTCACAATCAAACCCGGGTCTCTAGCACTGTAAGGCAGCAACTTTACTGCTGCCCTACCATGCCGCCCTGTAACTCAGTAGCAAATGTCGTTTAACAGAATCATACAGTCATACATCAAAGTAACTCTTCAGCCCAACTCATCATGTCAACCAAGATGGCCCATCTAAGCTAGTCCCACTAGCTCACGTTTGGCCCATATCACTTTAAATATTTCCTATCCAAATAGGATATGTCCAAATGTCTTTAAATGTACCTGCCTCAACTACATTTTTTTTCCAAAAATAATCTTCATTCAGAATAATAAAAAATATATACTAAACAAGGACAGTGCAAAAACTCTTTTGACATTCTGCACATCTATACATTTATTCATTAGTGTTATGTACACAAAAAAATGGAGTAACTCAGCGGGACAGGCAGCATCTCTGGAGAGAAGGAATGGATGATGTTTCGGGTTGAGACCCTTCTTCAGACTGGTTTGAGATAAGGGAAACGAGAGATATAGACGGTGGTAGGGAGATAAAGAACAATGAATGAAAGATATGCAAAAAAGTAACGATGATAAAGGAAACAGGCTGTTTGTAGGGTGAAAATGAGAAGCTAGTGTGGCTTGGGTGGGGGAGGGATAGACAGAGGGGGAATACCGGGGCTACCTAAAGTGAGAGAAATCAATATTCATACCACTGGGCTGTAAGCTGCCCAAGCGAAATACGAGAGCTGTTCCTCCAATTTGCATTTAGCCTCACTCTGACAATGGAGGAGACTGAGGACAGAAAGGTCTGTGTAGGATTGGGAAGGAGAATCAAAGTGTCCAGCAACCGGGAGATCAGGTTGGTTCACTCGGGCTGAGCGAAGGTGTTCCACGAAACGATCGCCCAGTCTGCATTTTGTCTCGCCAATGTATAAGAGGCCACATCTTGAACAACGGATACAGCAGATGAGGTTGGAGGAGGTGCAAGTGAACCTCTGCCTAACCTGAAAGGACTGTCGGGGTCCCTGGACAGAGTCGAGGGAGGAGATATAGCGACAGGTGTTGCATCTTCTGCGGTTGCAGGGGAAAGTACCTGGAGAGGGGGTGGTTTGGGTGGGAAGGGATGAGTTAACCAGGGAGTTGCGGAGGGAACGGTCTCTGCAGAAGGCGGAAAGGGGTGGAGATGGGAAGATGTGGCTGGTGGTGGGATCCTGTTGGAGGTGGGGGAAATTTTGTTAGATTATGTGTTGTATGCGACGGCTGATGGGGTGGAAGGTAAGGACTAGGGGGACTCTGTCTCTGTTGCGACTAGGGGGAGGGGGAGCAAGGGCGGAGCTGTGGGGTACCGAGGAGACACGAGTGAGGGTCTCATCTATGATGGGAGAGGGGAACCCCTGTTCCCTAAAGAGTGAGGACATCTCGGATGTTCTAGTATGAAACACCTCATCTTGGGCGCAGATGCGGCGGGGGCAGCGGAATTGGGAATATGGGGATAGAGTCTTTTCAGGAAGCAGGGTGGGAAAAAGTGGAGTCGAGATAGTTGTAGGAGTTAGTGGGTTTGTAATAGACGTCAGTCAATAGTCTGTTTCTTATGATGGAGACTGTAAGATCAAGAGAGGGGGAGGGAGGTGTCGGAGATGGTCCAAGTAAATTTGAGTGCAGGATGAAAATTGGTGGTGAATTCGATGAAGGCCATGAGTTCTGCATGGGTGCAGGAGGTAGTGTTCCCAAAATGATCATTATACCTGGAACCCTTACCACTCATGTGGCCCTCTGGGATGATGTCCCTTCCCTTGTTTGAGGGGCGTCTCCACCAGACCCTGCCCCCCAATGTGCCACGGTGGAAGGGTGCCTCAACTACTACCACCAGCACCTCATACTGAAGAAGGGTCCCGACCCGCAATGTCACCAGTCCTTTTTCTCCAGTGATGCTGCCTGGCCCGCTGAGTTCCTCCAGTACTTTGTGTCCATCTTTGTGTGATGCTTGCATCTACACTCACCCAGGCAGATGGAGGATCGTTAACTAGAACATTGGGGAGGAGGAGAACTTGTAGGCCACTCTGACCCTCTAGTCTGTCCCACGGCTCATTGTGGACATGGCTGGTCTCTCTCATCTCTTCTCTGCCATTTCCCCATAGCCCTCAGTTCCTTCATCTTTCAAAATTTTCATCACAGGTATGGCGTGTACGTTCTTTATATAATCATTCAATTGCTTTTTTGAAGTTACTTTTCCACCATTCTTTGCGGCAGTTCTTCCCAGATCAAAACAATTTACATAGAAACATAGAAACATAGAAAATAGGTGCAGAAGTAGGCCATTCGGCCCTTCGAGCCTGCACCGCCATTCAATATGATCATGGCTGATCATCCAGCTCAGTAACCTGTACCTGCTTTCTCTCCATACCCCCTGATCCCTTTAGCAAAAAGGGCCACATCTAACTCCCTCTTAAATATAGCCAATGAACTGGCCTCAACTACCTTCTATGGCAGAGAATTCCACAGACTCACCACTCTCTGTGAAGAAATGTTTTCTCATCTCGGTCCTAAAAGACTTCCCCCTTATCCTTAAGCCGTGACCCCTGGTTCTGGACTCCCCCAACGTCGGGAACAATCTTCCCGCATCTAGCCTCTCCAACCCCTTAAGAATTTTATATGTTTCTATAAGATCCCCCTCAGTCTTCTAAATTCCAGCGAGTACAAGCCCAGTCTATCCAGTCTTTCTTCATACGATGTTAGTAAAAGTTTTATCATCGCACATCTAGTTCTCTGCCCAATTACCTTGAACCAGTGAATGTCAATGGTGACAATTTCTCCTTATTCATTCATACAAAACCCCATGGAATTCCAAACATCGGCATCAAATGTCCCCTTATCCTTTCCTGCTGTGATGAGAACAGCTACAGCTTCTACATTCCAAATGTCCCCATAGTCCCAACACAGAAATGCATGGCACTGGGTCCACAGGCCATTGATGTTTAGGTTTTAGCTTAGTTTAGAGATACAGTGTGGAAACAGGGCCTTCTGCCAACTGAGAACACACCAACCATCGATCATCCGTACACACTTGGGCCGCACGGTGGCGCAGCGGTAGAGTTGCTGCCTTACAGCACCAGAAACCAGGGTTCAATCCTGACTACAGGTGCTGTCTTTACCAAGTTTGTACGTTCTCCCCGTGACCGCGTGGATTTTTACCGGGATCTTCGGTTTCCTCCCATACTCAAAAGACGTACAGGTTTGAGGGTTAATTGGCTTGGAATAATTGTAAATTGTCCCCAGTGTGTGTAAAACAGTGCTAGTGTGAAAGGATCGCTGGTCGGCCGAAGGGCCTGTTTCCGCGCTGTATCTCTAAACTAAACTAAACTATCAATCCTACATACTCGGGGCAATTTACAGAAGTCAATTAATCTACAAATCTGTACATCCTTGGATGAAAAAAGAGCACCTGGAGAAAACGGTGGCACAGCGGTAGAGTTGCTGCCTTACAGCGAATGGAGCGCCGGAGACTCAGGTTCGATCCTGACTTTGGGCGCCGTATGTACGGAGTTTGTACGTTCTCCCCGTGACCTGCGTGGGTCTTCTCCGAGATCTTCGGTTTCCTCCCACATTCCAAAGACGCACAGGTATGTAGGTTAATTGACTGGGTAATATGTAAAAATTGTCCCTAGTGTGTGTAGGATAGTGTTAATGTGCGGGGATCGCTGGGCGGCGCGGACTCGGTGGGCCGAAGGGCCTGTTTCCTCGCTGTATCTCTAAATCTAAAAAAAAAATCTAAATCCCGTGCGGTCACAGGGATAACGTGCTAACTCCACATAGACAGCACCCGTAGTCAGGATCGAATCCTGGCATTATGTGGCGTTGTGATACAGCTGCTCTCACACGTGGTAATGTTGGATTGGAAGCATTCAGGGGATGGTAATCATCACTGAAGAGAGATCCAATGTACTTGGATAGTTTGACTGGGCTGATGTGTGGAAAAAAGTGGCATTGTGTATAAACGAAAGCTGGAGTTTTAAAACTCAAACAAGGAAATAAGGGCGAATGTATAAGAAGGAACTATAGATGTTGGTTTAAACCGAAGATAGACACAAAAAGCTGGAGTAACTTTTGCGGGACAGGCTCCATCTGTGGAAAGACGGAATGGGTGATGTTTCAGGTCGAGACCCATCTTCATCTGTCAGGTATTGAAGCAGCTAAAGTGAAAGACAGGGAAGCTTGGGTTAAAGAAGGTGCAAGAATGGCAAGGAGCTAAGACTCTGGCCATGTGCTAAGGAAGGGCAACCATGTGTTTCTTCCAACACAGCGAGATGTCTATTAGGGAATATTGCTGACTAGCCCATTCCAGACAGCAGGAGTGCGTGCTGAGGGACACCCAGTAGCTTGGTGCAGCCAATGCCAAGGCTCTGTGGGGGAGGACCACAGTCTAGGGTCATTCCGCTGCTGGACATTGAGGGGCAGAGGTCGGTGGGGACACCCCTCAAACAAGGGAGATAGCACCCCAGGGAGTCACATGGGTGGCAAGGGTGTTTTGTTTAAAGAAAGGTGTGAACATTACAGAGTATGACACCAATGAATATATAGACCCTGAGAATGCCTGGAGAGTTTTTACCTGTTTTTTTGTTTGTTTTCTTCTGAAAAAAGTAACTTTATTCACAATGCAATGAGGAATATTAAATCAACAATAACTTGCAACACAAGGCATTATACAGTTCTTCACTGTTGGACTAACAGACAAATTTCAACACTTAGCAAATAATAATTCAAATGATCAAAACCTAATGAGATAATAATCAGTCTGATCTACACTAGTTAAAATCGTGTTATTTCTTTTAAAGAAATATCGGCTCTGGTCCCAGCTGGAAGGGGAGTGATGGGCCAGCACAGTGGCGCAGCAATAGAGCTGCTGCCTCACAGCGCCAGAGTCCCAGGTTCAATCCTGCCCTCAGGTGAAGTCTGTGCGGAATTTGTACTTTCTCCCTGCGACCATGTGGGATCCCTCCGGGTGCTCCGGTTTCCTCCCACATCCCAAAGACATGCAAGGTTTGTATGTTAATTGACTTCTGTAAATTGGCCCTAGTACGTAGAATAGAACTAGTGTATGGTCGGCACGGACTAAGTGGACTGAATGCCCTGTTTCCAAGCTGTATCTCTAATCTTAACGAAACTAAACGTTCCTCTGCAGTTTTCAGAATGACTGAGTCACCAAGGATGATGTAGCCTGAGCATTCGGAGAATGGGTAGCTCAGCCAAGCTTAGGTATGTTCTTCAGTCTTCGATACACAGACAGACTTGTGCTTGGAGACCTTGTGTTGCACAATGCAAAGCTCGTCTTTCCTCAAAGCTGCAACTGAGCCGCGAGTCTCAGGGAAAGGAGTCCATTGGCATCGCTGTGGTCTGACCGATATTCAAAGGAGAGTCTCGTATTTCCTGCGGTAATTGGACACATGCACACTATCATCCACCCTTGCCCTGAACAAAAATAGAGCCACGCTGACTAGAATTTCTCATCTCCTTTTGCACACCAGGCATGTCAGCCCATTGAGACTGCACTAAGCCAATACTCACCGCAGTCAACTCTCTTCCTTCAGGACAACTGTGATACCAATGGCACATTAACCATCCGCGATGAGTTCCTCGTACCATCTGTTGACAGTTTAGGGTGGCTATTAAAAGGGGCAGTACCAATGTCAATGAGTTCAGATATTTTCAGTCAAACATAATCCCGTGCTAGTTTTGGAGTGCAAGGGGTGGCACAGCGGTAGAGTTGCTGCCTCACAGCGCCAGAGACCCGGGTTCAATCCTGACCACGGGTGCTGTCTGTACGAAGTTTGTACATTCTACCCGTGACGGCGTGGGTTTTCTCCGGGTCCTCCGGTTTCCTCCCACACTCCAAAGACGTGTAGGTTTGCAGGTTCATTGGCTTTGGTAAAATTGTAAATTGTCCCTAGTGTGTAGGATAGTGCTAGTGTATGGGGTGATCACTGGTCGGCACGGACTCGGTGGGCTGAAGGGCCTGTTTCCGTGCTGTGTCTCTTATTAAACTAAACTAAGCTAAAGTAAACTAGAAGGTTATGTATTTTTCCTGCAACAAGAGTCAGGAACAGAGGAGGAAGAATGGGGTAAATCTCTCATACCGTTTGTAGTGAGCCAAGAAATAGATCAGGAAAGGACACTGGGAGCTGACCACCTCCCACTGCTGGAATATTTTAAGCAAGAGTAGATTGGAGATGACACAGTGGCGCAGTTAACAGAGCTCAGCCTCTTAGCTCCAGTGACCCTGGTTCGATCCTGACCTCCACTGCTGCCTGTGTGAAGTATACACAGTCTCCCGGTGACTACGTGGGTTTCTTCCCACAACCTAAATGGGCCACTGTAAATTCCCTCATGTGTGTGCATGGGTAGTTAAATCTGGGGGGTGAATTGATGAGAATGTGGGTTGAATAAACTGGGATTCATGTAGAATTCGTGTGGATGGGTCCTTGCTGGGCTGCATGGGCTCGGTGGGCCGAAGGGCCTACTTCCAAATTATATGAATCCGAGTAAAAAAATAGGGGCCATAAAGGTGTCTCAAATAAAATCAATAAAGGGTTCTTTACCTCTAATATTTCCACAATTTCAAACTTAATCATAAGATCATAAGTTCATTAATCATAAGATCATAAGATCATTAGTGATGGGAGCAGAATTAGGCCATTCGGCCCATCAAGTCTACTCTGCCATTCTATCATGGCTGATCTATCTCTCCCTCCTAACCCCATTCTCCTGCCTTCTCCCCATAACCTCTGACACCCGTACTAATCAAGAATCTATCTATCCCTGCCTTAAATACATCCACTGACGTGGCCTCCACAGCCTTCTGTGGCCAAGAATTCCACTGATTTAACATCCTCTGACTAAAGAATGACAGCAAAAGAGTCGTTGAAGGGTGCTTCCGGCAATTTTGGCCAGATTAGTCAATTTAAATTGAGGTGCAGAGAAGCTTGTACTTGCAGAGGGTAATAAATCTCTGCAATTCTCTGCCACAGAGAGCTATGGAGAATAGATCTTTACTAGTATTTACAGTGGAGTTAGATCGATTTTTGAAAGGTTGGTGAATTGAGGACTATGTGGACCTAGCACAGAGGGGGAGTTGAGGACCGATGAACCAGATCATATTGAATCGTGGGTCTGGCTTGAGGGGTCTGGTACTCTATTGTTCTTCATTCTTGTACCTATTTCCAACACAATAGTTGTTATTCAACACCCCTACCCTCTACTTGTTAATGTTACTGTCTGCGATCCCTGTACCCCATTTTCCGAATGAAATTCCAAGCTGTGGTCCTTTTTTTCTGTCGGCAGTGAAATTGGTTTTGTTGGTCTCTTAACATTAGATCAGCATCGTTGTCTAAATATAGCCTTTCTTCAGACAGTTTGTAAGTTAGAAGTTTGTAGGAGTTTGCAGGGAATGGTTGCAAAAGCGGGATAACATAGAACAAGTGCGAATGGCCGATCGAGGGTTAGCGTGGGCTCGGTGGGCCAAAGGGCCTGCTTCCATACTCAACATCTAAACAACTAAGCTGTTCTAGGCTGCAAGACTGATGAGTGATGGTTATTGCAATGATAGCAACTGGCTAAACCGGTCTCACTGTTACATTTCGGGCTCAGTTTCACAGCCTCTTAATATGCTTTTTGCAATTTGATGTGGACTGCAGTATAACAGCCACTTATGGTGAACAACACACTCTAGTATTCCATCATAGCAGCAATGTTACATGAAGTTAAATGTCAAGTTTTGCATACTCAATGGCTTTGACTGAATCTGTTCACACACCCACTGTCGCATATAGCTTGATCTAAAAGGGCACCAAAGTCGCTATGGAACAATGTTGTCACTGAAGATATACACAAATTGCTGGAGTAACTCAGCGGGACAGGCAGCATCTCTGGAAAGATGGATATGGTGACGTTTCGGGTCGAGATGCTTCTTCATCTCTACCCGATACATCACCCATTCCTTCTCTCCAGAGATGCTGCCTGTCCCGCTGAGTTACTCCAGCATTTTGTATCTATCTACGGTTTAAACCAGCATCTGACAGTTCATTCCTGCACAATGTTCTCACTGGCCATTTTACCTGCTTCTGGCTTCTTCTACCAAACTCAGGGTTTTGGTTATTTATTACAGCTTCAGGTTGATGACTTGGATTTGTGTATCTGTGCAACATCTAGATACAAGGTTAATTCCCGGAATGGCGGGACTGTCTAACGTTGAAAGACTGGAGCGACTGGGCTTGTATACTCTGGAATTTAGAAAGATGAGAGGGGATCTTATTGAAACATATAAGATTATTAAGGGATTGGACACGCTAGAGGCAGGAAACATGTTCCCGATGTTGGGGGAGTCCCGAACCAGGGGCCACAGTTTAAGAATAAAGGGTAGGCCATTTAGAACGGAGACGAGGAAAAACCTTTTTACTCAGAGAGTTGCAAATCTGTGGAATTCTCTGCCTCAGAAGGCAGTGGGGGCCAATTCTTTGGATGCTTTCAAGAGAGAGTTAGATAGGGCTCTTAATGATAGCGGAGTCAAGGGATATGGTGAGAAGGCAGGAACGGGGTACTGATTGAGAATGATCAGCCATGATCACGGTGAATGGCGGTGCTCGCTCGAAGGGCCGAATAGCCTCCTCCTGCACCTATTGTCTATTATCTATCTTTCACTTTGCAAGATTTGTCAGCAGTCATATGTTTCTGACCTATTTTATGGCTGTGTGTGGCATTTTTATACCAACATAGCACAATGTTTTGGGCTCTCACTTCACCTTTATCCTCCAGGATGTTGCTCATTTTGGGTTCCTGGGTGCTGCATGGTTCACGTTTAAATTGCCAGACTAATAATCCAGAGACTTCAATTCAAATCCACAAGACATAGGAACAGAATTAGGCCATTCTGCCCTTCGAGTCTGCTTCGCCATTCGATCATGGCTGATCTATTTTTCTCTCTCAACCCCATTCTCCTGCCATCTCCCTGTAACCTTTGACCTTTAACACCCTTACTAATCAAGAATTTATCAAGCTTTGCTTTAAACATACCAAATGACGGCCTCCACAGCCACCTGTGGCAATGAATTCCATGGATTCGCCACCCTCAGTCTAAAGAAATTCCTCCTCATTTCCATTGTAAAGGTACATTCTTTTATACTGAGGCTGTCCTAGACTCTCCCATATTGGACCATCCTCCCCACAGCCGCTCTACCTAGTTCTTTCATTACTTGGTAGGCTTTAAAGAGATCTCTCCTTGTTACATATGCTACATATTCATTGTAGCAGTCCCAACCTCCTGCACTACTTTGTATCAGGCACACTCACCACACACACACACACACTGTGATTAGGTATGTAAGCACTTTTCAGTATCACTACGCCACACAGGCAAGGAGCTGAATAAAGGAGTAAATTAAGGCAACTGAAACAACCTGAATTGTGTCGTTATTATCAGGACATCAAACCCGAAGACACAACATGGTGGCAGCGGTGACTTTCGAGTAAAAACCCGCGCTATTGTGAATCGCTATTGTGAATTAGGAACAGCGGCTGCAGAGAAATTGATTTTTTTGTGCACCCGCCTAACAACACAAGATGGCGGCCTCCACAGCAGCAATGAGCCTCCACCCTACGATGAACTGGGACGCCGATGATGTGGTGGAGGCGTTCAAGAAATTCAAACAAAAGAGCCAGCTGGCATTTAAAAGCTTCCTGAAAGGAACTGCAGATGAAGAGAAGGTCAGTTATATTTTACTATGGCTCGGGGAGAAGGGTCTAGACATTTTTAACAGTTGGAGCTTAACAGAGCCTGACTGCAATAATCCGGGAATAGTCCTTGAAAGGTTTGCGAACCATATGGAGCCCAAATCAAACCACAGAATCCATCGGTATGAGTTCCAAGGGCTAAGACAAGACCCACAAGAAACAACCGACACTTTCCTTTCGAGACTAAGGAACGTGGCCAAGAAATGCAGATTTGGTGATGAAGATGACAGAATTGTCGACCAGCTAATATGGGGGTGCGCCCACCAAGAGGTCCAAAAGTCCCTAATAGGGAAAGACACCCTCAACCTAAAAGACGCCGTAGATGCTGCCAGAGCTTTCGAAGCCACAAGGAAACAAATGTCCTCCCTCTGCCTTCAAGTTGGCTCATCTCAGAGCAGCACCAGAGTGAATATAGACGCTCTCTCAAAACGTGACCCTGGCTCCACCTTAAAGGCTCCAAAGCAGACATTTTCTAGGCATGCAAACAAACAAGCAAGCCAAAGAAGCTGCTGGAACTGCGGTACAGAGCATGCATTTGATGATCGCAGGGCGTGCCCAGCATACGGGACTACCTGCAACTCATGTGGGAGGCCTAACCACTGGAAGAAAATGTGTAGGTCAACAAAATCATACAGCACCAAGCCAAAGCAGCAATGGTCAAAGAACGATAGAAATACGAGAAGGAAACAAATACACGCACACGTCCAACAGGAAGAGGAGATAACCTCAGATACCTCTGAGGAAGAATTCCTTTCCGTTGGGACCATTGACGTCCACGAAATGGGAAACAGCAAAACACATAGCAACAGAGAGGAAGCATATACTATAATACAACTACAGAAAAAAGTGGGAAAGAAAAGAACAACGATTAATCTAAGGCTCAAAATTGATACTGGAGCCCAGAGCAATATCTTACCAGTCAATCTTTACGGAAAGATATTCCCTGAACACATGACAAAAGATGGCAGCGTCAGGAAAGGAATCCTTGGAAGTAGCGATGTAGTCCTAGCTGCATACGGAGGTTCCATAATCCCACAGCTAGGCAAAATAATCATAGCAGGAACATACAAAGGGAAAGTCCCAACCTCCTGCACTACTTTGTATCAGGCACACTCACCACACACACACACACACTGTGATTAGGTATGTAAGCACTTTTCCATTCCTAAGTGTCCTTGGTGGATCTTTTCGAGGATTTCTTTTTTCATGGACTTGGGTATGATGATTCGTGATCCGGCCAGCAGGACTCCATTCTCTACCGAAATATCATCACGGATGGTCCAGTATTCGCGGAGGATAGGCTGAACTTGTTGTCTCTTTTCTGGCCACCCCTGTATTACCATTTGGGTGAGGAGCTGGAGTTCTTCATCTCTGGCTGTTTCCTCTTTAATCTGTTCCAGCTTCACGCTTGTCACACTCACAATGTGGTGGATCTTTATGCTCAGCCCTTCCATCTCTTGTTTGTCATGTGTTGATAGTCTGGATAGGGCGTCAGCTAGCAGCAGGTCTTTTCCTGGCTTGTATCTGATGTTGTAGTCGTAGCTCTGTAGCCTCAGTAATAGTCTCTGTAGTCTGGCTGGTGCTTTGGTGAGGTTTTTTTTTCCGATTTGTTCTAGAGGGCGGTGGTCTGTTTCGATGTCGAAATACCTTCCATATAGGTAAGTGTGAAATTTCTCGCAGCCATAGACTACTGCTAAGAGTTCTCTCTCTATGTTTGCGTACCTTGATTCTGTAGGAGTGAGTGCTTTGGATGCATACGCAATAGGTCGGCCATTTTGTATCAGTACTGCTCCAACTCCTCTCATGGAGGCATCAACTTGGAGTGTTACAGGTTTCTGTCTGTCATAGTACTGCAGGATCGTTTCTTTGCTGATGAGTTGTTTTAATTTCCCAAAATCTTGGCTATGTGAAGCACACCAATCAAATTCAGCGTCGTCTTTCATCAATTCACGGAGATTTGCTGTATGATTAGCAAGCTTAGGTATGAAGACTCCCATGTATTGTATGAGCCCTAGGAAACTTCTTAACTGTTTCTTGTCTTTGGGTTCCTCCATGTGGTTGATAGCATCCACTTTTGTAGGGTCCGGTTTCACTCCTTCTGCAGAGTAAATCAGTCCAAAGAATTTGCACTCCCTTTCTTTGATTATGCATTTGTCTGCATTGAGCTTTATGCCGGCTCTTCGAGTTTTTTCCATAGCCTCATGGAGGTTGTAATCATGCGTGTTTTCATCTCTGCCGTATACTTGGATATCATCTGCTATCCCGATTGCCCCTTTACAGCCTTTGTATGTTTCATCTATTTTCCGCTGGAAGACATCTTGACTCACCTTCAGCCCGAATGGGAGCCTGTTGAATCTGAATCTGCCAAATGGCGTGTTGAAAGTGGTGAGCATTGATGACTTCCGGTCTATTTTGACGTTCCAATATCCATTGCTAGCATCCAGCTTGCTGAACACCTTGGAACCGGCTAGTGCGGGTGTGATCTCTTCAAGGGTTGGAGTTGGATAATGGTCGCGCTTCAATGCATTGTTCAGATCCCTGGGATCAAGGCATATCCTTAGTTTTCCGTTTGGCTTTTCTTTGATAACAATTGAATTTACCCAATCAGTTGGTTTAGTTATTGCTGTGATGATGCCCTTTTCTTCCATTTCGTTTAGTTGTTCCCTTAGCCTCTCTTTCAGTTCAAGGGGAACACGGCGGGGTGGGTGGATCACTGGCTTCACACTGGGGTCTACTGTGATATGGTATTCGTATTCCTCAAAACAACCAACGGTATCGTCAAAACACTCTGGGTACATGTCCATCAATTCTTCTTTGTTCCTGATGGGCGGCCGGTTTTTGATGGGTATGTTTCTGTCAATTCTGCAGGAGTTTGTCTTGATTTCATAGTTGATTGACACAATCTTCAGTCTTTGGCACGTGTTCAGGCCGAGAATAGCAGGTCCTTTCGATTTAGTGATGAAGAAGGGGCATTTCACTTCTTTCCCTTTGTATTTGTATTACAACTGCATTTGATGATCGCAGGGACCCCCAGCGCGTTATCGCTAGCACTGGAAGGGACAAGTCACAAGTCACGCCAAGACATGACTCTTGACTGGCTACGCACTACCTGAAAGAAAACAAGCTGCCATTATATATTTTGTTGTGTAGTATAGTAGAAAGCAGAATGCCATGAATGTGGGCAGAATAATCCCACGGTATCTGCTACAGGATTGCCACCCTCGCTCTGGAAATCCTCTAGTGTCACTAACTTTTATTCTTTTCTTTTGAGAAGGGGGGATGTTACATATGCTACATATTCATTGTAGCAGTCCCAACCTCCTGCACTACTTTGTATCAGGCACACTCACCACACACACACACACACTGTGATTAGGTATGTAAGCACTTTTCAGTATCACTACGCCACACAGGCAAGGAGCTGAATAAAGGAGTAAATTAAGGCAACTGAAACAACCTGAATTGTGTCGTTATTATCAGGACATCAAACCCGAAGACACAACACTCCTCATCCTTCTAAACTCCAGTGAGTACAGGTTATGGTCCAAACATAGGCAGGAGGGGTGAATGTAGATGGGGCAGGTTGGCCGGCGTGGGTAACTAGGACCGAAGGGCCTGTTTTCTCGCTGTATGGCTCTATGGCTCTATCAGGAATATCCACCCTGTCACAGGATTTTATATCATCAAATCAAGTCCCCTCTTGCTCATCTCAACTTTAGTATGTCCAACACTTCCTAAATAAAATTACTTGTCCCTTCCAGAGTTAGACCAGGCACAAGGAACTGCAGATGCAGGTTTACATAAAAACATAAAGTGTTGGAGTAACTTAGCGGCTCAGGCAGCATCTCTGAAGAACCCTGTCTGAAGAAGGGTCCCGGCCTGAAACGTCACCTAGCCATGTTCTCTAAAGATGCAGCCTGACGTGTTGAATTACTCCAGCACTTTGTGTGGTTTTCTCATACTTTCTCTGAACTCAATCCAGCAAATTTGCATCTTTTTAACTTCTTGGATATTTCTCAAGCATAACCTCCTTTTGCATTCAGTTCCCCTTGCAATAAACAATAGACAATAGACAATAAACAATAGGTGCAGGAGTAGGCCATTCAGCCATTCATTGTGATCATGGCTGATCATTCTCAATTAGTACCCCGTTCCCGTCTTCTCCCCATACCCCCTGACTCCGCTATCTTTAAGAGCTCTATCTAGCTCTCCCTTGAAAGCATCTAGAGAATTGGCCTCCACTGCCTTCTGAGGCAGAGAATTCCACAGATTTACAACTCTCTGACTGAAAAGGTTTTTCCTCATCTCCATTCTAAATGGCCTATCCCTTATTCTTAAACTGTGGCACCTGGTTCTGGACTCCCCCAACATTGGGAACATGTTTCCTGCCTCTAACGTGTCCAATTCCTTAATAATCTTATATGTTTCAATAAGATCCCCTCTCATCTTTCTAAATTCCAGCGTATACAAGCCTAGTCGCTCCAGTCTTTCAACGTACGGCAGTCCCGCCATTCCGGGAATTAACCTAGTGAACCTACACTGCATGCCCTCAATAGCAAGAATATCCTTCCTCAAATTTGGAGACCAAAACAGCACACAGTACTCCAGGTGCGGTCTCACAAGGGCCCTGTACAACTGCAGGAAGAGTTGCTGCTTTACAGCGAATGCAGCGCCGGAGACTCAGGTTCGATCCTGACTACGGGTGCTGCACTGTAAGGAGTTTGTACGTTCTCCCCGTGACCTGCGTGGGTTTTCTCCGAGATCTTCGGTTTCCTCCCACACTCCAAAGACGTACAGGTATGTAGGTTAATTGGCTGGGTAAATGTAAAAATTGTCCCTAGTGGGTGTAGGATAGTGTTAATGTACGGGGATCACTGGGCGGCACGGACTTGGAGGGCCGAAAAGGCCTGTTTCCGGCTGTATATATATGATATGATAACTGCAGAACAAAAACATTCTATTAGATTTCCTTACTGCTTGCTTTACCTGCATATTAAGACCCTCCTTCATCTCAACCCGAAACATCACCCATTCCTTCTCTCCAGAGATGCTGCCTGTCCTGCTGAGTTACTCCAGCATTTTGTGTCCATCTTCGGTTTAAACCAGCATCTGCAGTTCCTTCCTACAGCATAATGTTAGCTTGTCTGATTATGCTCAGATCTTGAAAATTAAATTTAGAGAAAATATGAAGAATGCAATGCTTGTTTGAAATACGAGCTGAATGTTCCTGGAGCTCAGTTGTACATTGCAGAGGCTGAAGTAGGGTCCTGACCCAAAATGGATAGATCAGCCATAATTGAATGGTGGAGTAGATTCGATGGACTGAATGGCCTAATTCTGCTCTTATGTCTTATGTCCTTATGGTGACTGGTCCATTTCTTTCACTAGAAGCTACCCTACTCACTGATGTTTCTCCAGCAGTGTGTTTATTGTTGAGGATGCCAATACAGTTGCTCAGGGCAGCAAAGTTGTCTCATACCTGTTCCGAAATGACACAGCAAACCCTGGTGTACGAAACATTCCAGTAGGACAACACTACCTGCTACAGCAAATTGTACTCATCAAAACCAACAGTTTAGGTACTACACACCCATCTAAGCCTTCCTGAGTGAAAGAGGAATTACCATTCTCACCGCCAATTTAAAGAAGTGCTGGGGGCTACTCTCTGGACTTTTCTTGGGTTGGTCACATGCTGAACTACATCTGCACTTTACATCTTGGACAGTAACTGCACTGCACCTCTGGGAGAAGCTCTTCTGGGAGGGAGTAACTACTTATCCTGTGGCTAAGAGCAGGGAGAGCCCTCTGTAATAGCCACAATCAGACCTGTCTGTAACCATTCTTTATCTCACAGAGATATTGAGAGGAATCACATAGATGCACGCAAAGGGAAACTAGATAATAGACAATAGACAATACAGGTGTCAGGGTCAAGTGTATGAACTTGATTTTTTTTTTAAAGGCAGGTGAAGACAAATTATAGATTTTCCAAAACCTGTTGGTGCTGGAGGAATTAATATAATAACGAGGGAGGAAATTACAGTGACACAATCAGTCTGAACAAGAATTTTGACCTGACATGTCATCTGTCCATTTCGCTCCATAGATGCCACCTGATCCACTGAATTCCAGCAACTGAATTTTTTGGCACAATTATAATGCTTCATCACTGTAACAACAGTTAACATTTTCTACCACTTTTGCTTTCATTATTTACAAAATTGTTAGATTTTCTTCCAAAATAGAATTCATTGCCATTGGAATTTGGTTATCTGCTTTTCCTGCTGTTCAGTCATCCATCTTCTTCAATTCTACCTCCACTTTGCTCAAGCAGTTTAGAAGGATGAGAGGGGATGGAGTTTAGAAGGATGAGAGGAGATCTTCTGGAGACATGTAAAATTATAAAAGGACTGGACAAGCTAGATGCAGAAAAAATGTTCCCAATGTTGGGCGAGTCCAGAACCAGGGGCCACAGGCTTAGGATAAAGGGGAGGCCATTTAAAACTGAGGCGAGAAGGAACTTTTTCACCCAGAGAGTTGTGAATTTGTGGAATTCTCTGCCACAGAGGGCAGTGGAGGCCAAATCACTGGATGAATTTAAGAGAGAGTTAGATAGAGCTGTAGGGGCTAGCGGAATCAAGGGATATGGGGAGAATTTGCGCATAGGTACTGACTGTGGATGATCAGCCATGATCACAATGAAGGGCCGAATGGCCTCCTCGTGCACCTATTTTCTATGTTTCTAAGCAGTCTACAAGCTGCTGTGTTCCTTGGCCTCTGATCTTTTGGCTAATGTATAATTCTGGTGCCATGAAATGCATTCCTATAAAACTGCACAGGTTTCACCCCCACCGAGCAACCAGCCTGGGAGTTGTTGACACTTGCAGCACCTTGCATCTCTTTTTGTTGATAATGTAGAAAAGGTTTAATGACAACAGTGGAGGCTGGCAAGAGGCATGTACATACCAGCATGGTCCAGTTGAGTTAAATGGATTGTTTCTGTGCTGGGAATATTGTATCATTTGATTCAAGTTCGTGACAGTGAGGAACTCCCGACATTTTACGCTTCATTTTCACATTTCTTTGTTCACTGCAAAATACACAAGATATGTTAATTGTCAGTTATGTTAAAGTCAGAAGGTTAGAGTGTGACAAGGTTTTATACATAGCCATAGAGTGATACAGTGTGGAAACAGGCCCTTTGGTCCAACTTGCCCACACCGGCCAACATGTCCCAGCTACACTAGTCCCACCTGCCTGTATATGGCGCATATCTCTCCAAACCTGTCCTATCCATGTGCCTGTCTAAATGTTTCTTAAACATTGCAATAGTATCTGCCACTACTACCTCTGCTGGCAGCTTGTTCCACACACCCACCACCCTTTGTTTAAAAAGGTTACCCCTCAGATCCCTATTAAATCGTTCTCCCCCTTACCTTAAATCTACAGTGCATTCAAAACGTATTCAGACCCCTTCACTTTTTCCACATTTTTTTATTATCAATCTACACACTATACCCCATAATAAAAAAGCGAAAACAGGTAATTTGCAACCTTACAGTGCCAGAGAACCGGGTTCGATCCTGACCACGGCGACCGATGGACAAGACGAACACGTGAAGTAAGGACGCCGCTGCCGAGGGAAGGAACGATGGAGGATCCGGCATGGGGGGGACCGCCATGAGGGAGGGGGAAGAGCAACGTGCCCGCCATGTGGGGGGGGGGGGGTTAGAACAATGGATGATGGAGGCCCCGGCTTGGGGGGACAACTGTGAAGAACAATGGACGATGGGGACCCGTGAGGGAGGGGGGAGAACAAAGGGTGAATTGGCGCAGGAGCGGGGGGGGGGGGGGGGAGGATTTGTAACTTTGTAAGCGCCCTTTATGGGCGACTATTACACACCTTGGTAATGTATGCAGGCAAAGAATTTCACTGAGACTTGTCACATGTGACAATAAAGTTTTCAATCATTCAAACCTAACGTCCAGGTTCAGGAGCAGCTTCTCCCAACAACCGTCAGGCTATTGAGCTCTTCAAGACTCTAACTAAACTCCAAACTACAAACTCTCTTCATTGCACCAGGGACTTGGGGGCATTGTTTTCGTCTTTGCACTATGTTGTTTGTTTGTTTTTATCTATTGAACTTCTTTTTGTTGTTTATGATGGTGCCTACTGAGCACGATGTTTATAGATCTATTGTGCTGCTGCAAACAAGAATTTCATTGTTTCCCTTTGAGACATATGACAATAAAACACGCTTAATCCTGACGAATACTATACGTAAATGCAATCAAGTTAAACTCAAGTGCACAGGAAGGAATTGCAGATGCTGGTTTACACCAAAGATATACACAATATGCTGGAGTAACTCAGTGGGTCAGGCAGCCTCTCTGGAGAAAAGGTACAGGTGACGTTTTGGGTCAAAACCCTTCTTCAGACCAAGTGCACTGGATAGAACAAAGGGGAAGATAATCTATCATCTCTGGCAAAAGAGGAGGCCCAGGGCAGAAAGGTTGGTGTGAATTCCTCTTTAGGTAAGGGAGCTTGTGGCAAAAGGTGATAACAATGGGCTTGACCTTGTAGTAAGTATCAGGACACCTTGCCATATTTTCCACCAGTCAGACTGTTCACTACATCCTTCAGCTCTATAATACAATACAATACAATATATCTTTATTGTCATTGTACCCAGGGGTTCAACGAGATTGGGAATGCGCCTCCCATACGATGCAATAATTTAAGTAATTTAGACAACAGCAACCCAACGAAACAATTTTAACAGTTTTAGTTTTAGACAGGGTAAAGTGCAAGTTGATCTATGCGTTGTGACCATCCGGCTCAGCAGGACCGGTTCATAGCAGCTATGGCCCTCAAGTCAAGTCAAGTCAAATTTATTTGTCACATACACATACACGATGTGCAGTGAAATGAAAGTGGCAATGCCTGCGGGATCCCCTGGGGATGAAGCTGTTCCTGAGTCTGGAGGTGCGGGCGTAGAAGGCCTTGTATCGTCTGCCCGATGGAAGGAGTTCGAACAGACTGTTGCAGGGGTGTGAAGAGTCTTTGTGGATGCTGGTGGCTTTTCTGAGGCATCGTGTGTTGTAGATGCCCTCCAAGTCTGGTAGCTGTGTTCCGATGGCCCTCTGAGCTCTATGGACTACCCGCTGTAGAGCTTTCCTTTCTGCCTCCGTGCAGCGGAGGTACCACACAGGGATGCCATGCGTTAGGATGCTCTCTATGGTGCAGCGGTAGAATGTCGTCAGCAGCTGTTGGGGTAGACCAGACTTCTTCAGTGTTCTTAGGTAGAACAGTCTTTGTTGTGCCTTCTTGACCAGTGCAGCAGTGCTATTGGACCATGTTAGGTCCTCCGAAATGTGAGTGCCCAGAAACTTGAAGCTGGTCACTCTCTCCACACTGTCCCCGTTGATAGAGATCGGGGCATATTCCCCGTTATGTGACCTACGGAAGTTGATGATCAGCTCCTTGGTCTTGGTGGTATTTAGGGACAGGTTGTTCTCCGAGCACCAGTCCGCCAGGTAATTAATGTTACAAGCCTGTTAGGAAAGCAGTGACACAATGAAGTCACCGATCATACTCAGAACCAAATGAAGGGCTGGAACAATAGTTGGCCTACAATGTTTCGATTAAGGGATTGGGAAAAAAACAGGAGAACCGCAGAAAGGTGGGTGAATTACAATTAAATCTTACAGAAGTGCCATGGAAATAAAGACCGGATTAGCAGAGGGATGGAAAATAACAAGTGATAAGTAAGAACATTTGAAGCAAGGACGTTTTAACATTTTAAACGTCTCTACTAAATGCAAGAATAAGTCTGAACTGCTCAAACTGCTTCTTTGGTGGGCAACAAAGATCGGTTGGTGTTATAGTTTCAATTATCACGTTCTGAACAGAATTGATTCTTAATTACTAATTACCAGATTTTTTCCAAAGAGTCACGTAGGTAATTTAGACACAAATTTAGAAAGTTCTTAGAATAGGATTTTACTCACATTTGGAAGATATTGTGATGATTAAGACTGTCAGCATGGCTTCGTCCAGGGCAGGTCATATCTTGTTAACTTGATTATGTCTTTTAAGATCCATATTTGTTGAATTTCACACATTAATTAATCTCTATTGAATTTGTTCATCTGGTTAAAAGAACCTGTCCCATGGAAAAGATGTCATTAAGCTGGAAAGAGGGCAGACTTTTTCCAAGACTCAAGTGCATGAGTTCTGGCAAAAGGTTGGGCAGACTAGGGCTTTATTACTCGGAGTGTAGGAGACTAATGGGATGACTTTACAGAGGTGGCAAAAATCACGAGGAGCACAGACAATAGATAATAGGATATCTCCAGAACAAGGGGTCACAGTTTAAGGATAAGGGGGAAGTCTTTTAGGACTGAGATGAGAAAGTTTTTTGTCACACAGAGAGTGGTGAATCTGTGGAATTCTCTGCCACAGAAGGTAGTTGAGGCCAGTTCATTGGCTATATTTAAGAGGGAGTTGGATGTGGCCCTTGTGGCTAAAGGGATCAGGGGGTATGGAGAGAAGGCAGGTACGGGATATTGAGTTAAATGATCAGCCATGATCATATTGAATGGCGGTGCTGGCTCGAAGGGCCGAATGGCCTACTCCTGCACCTATTTTCTATGTTTCTATGTTTCTATCTAGGGTTATGGGGAGAGGGCAGGAGTATGGGGTTGAGAGGGAAAGATCAATCAGCCATGATTGAATGGTGGAGTAGACGTCATGGGCCAAATTGCCTAATTCTGCTCCAAGAACTTATGAACTTATAAGGTGGATGCACAGAGTCTTTCACCCATGAAATGGGTGTCAAAAACTCGAGGGCATATATTTAAAGTGAGGGAGTAAAGATTTAAAAGGGACCTAATAAGCAACTTCTACAAGCCATGGGAGGTACATAAATGGGACAAGATGCCAAAGAAAGTGGTTAAGAGAGGTACATTAGCATCATTAACCACCTGAGGTAGGAAAGGCATTATGGAATATTGGCCAAATATAGGTAAAAGGGCCTATCTTAAATGCGCATCTTGACCAGCATGGATACGTTCGGCCTAAAGACCTGTTTCCATGGTATTACTCTATAATTGGGTTTTCTGTGGAGGTGATGAGGGTGATCAATGAAGGTCGGGCAGTGGACGTTGTCGAGAGTACGTGGGTTTTGAAAGACTTTTGATAAACTCCCTCATGGTAAAGCTGATCCTAACATTAGGATGCATGGGATCCATGGTGATCTGATAGTTTGGATTCAGAACTCGCATACCAATAGAAGGCAGTAGTGGGTAGTGGTGAAATGGTGTTATTGGCACTGGAGGTCTGTGACCAGTGAAGTTCTGCAGGGATTTGAATGAATGAATGAATGGATGAATGAATGAATGAATGAATGAATGAATGAATGAATGAATGAATGAATGAATGAATGAATGAATGAATGATAGTTTATTGTCACGTGTACCTAGGGTACCCAGGTATAGTGAAAAGCTTAGGCAGTACATAAGTGTCACCACGTGTTGGTGCCAACACAGTTACAAAAGTACCGAACAATCCTATCTATTGCCTGCCACTGCACATGGCAACAGGCCATCCCCTTCTCCCCACTTCCCCCTCCACTCCGCCACCAGTTCCCCCTTTGTTTTCGGCGCCCCCCCCCCCCCCCCCCCACATCAGGTCCCCCCATTGCTCAAGCCAGTCCACCTCGCTCTCGATCCCTCCTGTGCTGGGATCTCAGGGATCTGTGCTGGGACCATTGGACACAGTACATCAATCCGGAGAGCCGCTGCGGCGGACGCCTTCTGGAGGACCGCTGAGAAGCCGAAGCCGGAGCCTCAGGATTCAGGATTCAGGATATCTTTATTTGTCATCCAAAAAACAGGTCTTTTGGACGAGATTTCGTCACCCACAGTCCAACGATAAGAGCAATAAAATAAGCAAATTACACAACCCCAACCAACACAAAACACACAAAAAAAGAAACATCCATCACAGTGAGTCTCCTCCAGTCACCTCCTCACTGTGATGGAAGGCCACAATGTCTTTTCTCTTCCCCTGCCGTCTTCTCCCGCGGTCAGGCTGTTGAAGTTGCCACGTTCCAGGCCGCGCCGGACGGTCAAAGGTCGAAATGCTTTGAGGAGATGTGCAGGGCAGGTTTTTTTTGCACAAAGAGCGATGGGTGCCTGAGACATGCTGCCGCGGGGCGTGGAGGTGGAAGCAGAGGCTTTTACATAGGCACATGGATATGGGAATGGAATGGAGGGATATGAATCAGATGCAGGCAGAGGAGATTAATTTAACTTGGCATCATTTTTCAGCACAGACATTGTGGGCTAGAGGGCCTGTTCCTGTACTGTCCGATTCTATGTTCTTCAACAATGGCTGGGGAAATAGCAGAATGATGTAAATTAACTTTAGACTTTAAAGATACAGCGTGGAAACAGGCCCTTCGGCTCACCGAGTCCACGACGACCAGCGATCCCCCCCGTACACTCGCACCATCCTGCACACTAGGGACAATATACAATCTTTGCCGAAGCCAATTAACCTACAAACCTGTACGTCTTTTGAATGTCGGTGGGAACCGGAGCACCCGGAGAAAACCCACACGGTCACGGGGAGAACGTACAAACTCCGTATAGACAGCACCCGTAGTCAGGATCGAACCCGGGTCTCTGGTGCTGTAAGGTGGCAACTCTACCGCTGCAACACCGTGCCGCCCTTGATTGCAGATTAGGATAAACTGTTGATTAGTTATTTTGGTAGAGAGCTAAGTGTACCAGTTACATTTCTAGAGGTAGTTTCGGCTGATGGAAAGACCAGACATTGTCCATCAAGGGAGCCTGGGGATGTGCTGTGTCCATAGATTCAGTACGGATCAGGATGGGTTGCACCTATAAAATAATTCAATAAAACCCTTGTCAGGAGAGGTCACGAATGCCTCCACTGCCAAGTACTGGAGAATATCAACACTGGATTGTACATTTCAAGCTGCAGCCAGTTGCAAACAAATTTGGCACAGGAAACTGAAAGAGATGCCATGCCATTGATTTGCATAAGTAAAGGGAATGACATTTATTCCGTTGAGTCAGAGTCAGAGGGATATGGGGAGAAAGCAGGAATGGGATACTGATTTAGGATGATCAGCCACGATCATATTGAATGGCTCGATATCTTAAGGATAGCGGAGTCAGGGAGTATTGGGAGAAGGCAGGAACGGGGTACTGATTGAGAATGATCAGCCATGATCACATTGAATGGCGGTGCTGGCTCGAAGGGCCGAATGGCCTCCTCCTGCACCTATTGTCTATAGCCTATTGTCTATTGTCTAATTAAATAATCAAAGCATAGAAAGACAGGGTGTTAATGCAGGCAGAAGGGATGAATGTAGATGGGCATAAGGGTCAGCATGAGCACCGTGGGTCACGGGCACCATTTCTGTGTCGTACAACTCTATGACTCGATGATCCCTCAAACCACCGTTAGTTTTTGGCAGGGCTGAAGATGGGTAAGGGTTCAGGTAAGTCAGTCAAAACTACGTAGAGTAAAACCCCACGTTCAGGAACGGATCCACAAAAAGAAAAACTTTCTTTCAAGCAGTCGGCGGCACGATGGCGCAACATTAGAGCTGCTGCCTTACAACACTTGCAGCGCGGAGACCTGGGTCCAATCCTGACTAGGGGTGCTGTATGTACAGAGTTTGTACGTTCTCCCCGTGACAGCCTGGGTTTTCTCCGAGAGCTTCGGTTTCCTCCCACTCTCCAAAGATGTACAGGTATGTAGGTTGTCATAAAAAGCTGGAGTAACTCAGCGAGACAGGCAGCATCTCCGGAGAGATTCCTTCTCTCCAGAGATGCTGCCTGTCCCGCTGAGTTACTCCAACTTTTGGTGTCTATCTTCGGTTTAAACCAGCATCTGCAGTTCCTTCGTACACAGGTAAGTAGGTTAATCGGCTTGGTATAAATGTAAATTGTTCCTAGTGTGGGTAGGGTAGGGTTAATGTGCGGTGATTGCTGGTCAGCCGGGACTTGGTGGGCCGAAGGGCCTGTTTCCGCGTTGTATCTTGAAAAACGAAAAAAAACGAAAACTCTCTGGGACCGCGTGGGTTTTCTCTGGGAGATCTGGTTTCTTCCAAAGACATCCAGGTTTGTAAGCTAATTGACTTGGTAAAATTGGTAAAATTGGAAATTGTCCCTAGTGTGCGTGGGATAGTGTTAGTGTGTGGGGATCGCTGGATGGCGTGAACTCGGTGGGCCAAAGGGCCTGTGTCCACGCTGCACCTCTAAACAAAACTAAACTAAACAGTGCCAGTGAATGCATGGCATGCTATCATTGGCATAGCTCCAGCAATGCATGTGAACATATCAATGAAGGTATCAATGGGTGTGTGCACAGCCCTGTCCTTTGTGAACCCACGCCATTTCTCCTATGCCTCTCTTCCTTCCCTCCCAAGGATCTTCTAAGCATCTTGTGCGCTTAGAACTGTTAGACAATAGACAATAGACAATAGACAATAGGTGCAGGAGGAGGCCATTCGGCCCTTCGAGCCAGCACCGCCATTCAATGTGATCATGGCTGATCATTCTCAATCAGTACCCCGTTCCTGCCTTCTCCCCATACCCCCTGACTCCGCTATCCTTAAGAGCTCTATCTAGCTCTCTCTTGAATGCATTCAGAATTGGCCTCCACTGCCTTCTGAGGCAGAGAATTCCACAGATTCACAACTCTCTGACTGAAAAAGTTTGACACCGGATTCTTGACTAGTACAGGTGTGTTTTGTTGGCAAAAAAAAACAGACGGCTCTGGAGGTCAAGTCAATGGGTATTTTTAAGCTGGAGATAGACAGATTCTTGATTACTACGTGTGTTCTGTTCAGTTCAGTTTAGTTTATTGTCACCTGCACCCAGGTACAGTGAAAGGTCTGGGGTTATGGGGAGAAGGTAGGAGAATGGGGTTGGGAGGGAAAGATAGATCAGCCATGATTGAATGGCGGAATGGACATGATGGGCCAAATGGCCAAATTCTGCTCCTAGAACATATGAACTTATGAAAAACATAAATGGCAATAGCTAAATGATTTTCCAAAATAAAAGAACTGATTTACATCGAAGCTTTTGATCCTAGACGATGGACCACTTGCCAGAAGGTAGTCAGTGCAGTTATTATCAATAGATATTGCAGCCAGTTTTCACACTGGAAGATTCCACAATGCTGCTGCCTCTCAGCTATCTGGGCTCTGCTATTTTTGGCTTCTTGCTCATCTTCCTACGATTCAAAAATGGAGCAATCAGCCACACAGTTGCTGAACATCAGAGCTTGCTTTGCATGAATTAGTTGACGCCTTTCCTCTTTTGTGGTGTGACTGTGTTTCCAGAGGATATCAGGTGACTTTAAATCCCCTTTGTACTAATGCACTAATAGGAATGGGAAAGATGTTTAAAAATGTCAAAATGTTAAGTCTTTTCTCTGTTTTTATTGCATCGCTATAATGGCAGTGCAACAATTCCCATTTATGTGTAGGAAGGAACTGCAGATGCTGGTTTACACCGAAGATAGATACAAAGTACTGGAGTAACTCAGCAGGTCAGGCAGTATGTCTGGAGACTGGAGACAGAAGGCTGTGGAGGCCGAGTCAGTGGATATTTTTAAGGCAGAGATAGATAGATTTTTGATTAGTACAGGTGTCAGAGGTTATGGGGAGATGGCAGGAGAATGGGGCGAGGAGGGAGAGATAGATCAGCCATGATTCAAAGGCGGAGTAGACTTGATGGGCCGAATGGCCTAATTCTACCCCCATCACTTATGACCTTATGAATAGGTGATGTTTTGCGTCCGAAGAAGGATTTTGACACGAAACAACACCTATTCTTTTTCTCCAGAGATGCTGCCTGACCGGCTGAGTAACTCCACCATGCCATGCCTTTAATGCAGCAAAGCTTCTTCGGGAATGACTCCTGATATGGGCAATAATTTGGTAAGGATGGAAATTAGAGAAAGCTGAGGGTTCAGGGTGAGGACAGGAGGGAAGCCAAGAGAAACATCATCCTGCTGAGTCAGAGATAACTGATCTCTGGTGTCAGTTAGTCTACTATCTCAGCTACTACTGAACTACTATCTACCTCTTTGATGTCCCTTGGAGTATCCTGACCGGATTTGTTGGTTTTACCCTGCACTAAACGTTATTCTATACACTGTAAATGGATTGATTGTAATCACATATTGTCTTTCTGTTGACTGGATAGCACGCAACAAAAAGCTTTTCACTGTACCTCGGTACACGTGACAATAAACTAAACTTATGGTAGAGATAGATGGATTCTTGATTATTACGGGTGTCAGAAGTTATGGGGAGAGCGCAGGAGAATGGGGTTAGGAGGGAGAGATAGATCAGCCACGATTGAATGGCAGAGTAGACTTGATGGGCTAAATGGTCTAATTCTACTCCTATTCCTTATGACCTTATGAGTTAGTCAGATATGAATCAGTTAGTCAGAAGAAGAAGAAAAAGAAGCCTATACAATAAATGACGTTTTTTTTTAAATCTTCAAATGTCATGTTCATTATTCAACTCAGATTATTGCAAATAGTATTTGTATGTTTATTTATTGGTTATTATTACAGGGTCTAAATTAGGGTTTTCATTGACTACGTTTCCATGTGCGAGTAGGAACTGACCTACAGAATGGGAGAGCAATAGGTCAGAGGAAACGGGAAGGGAATGGTGGGGAGCAATGTGTAAATCGGTGTGGCACGATGTTCTTCTATGCTTTTACTTTGGTCAGTCCGTGACGTATCATTGCAACAACAAATTATATTTTGAAAGTGTTTTTTTCATTGGAGTTCTTGGAGCAGAATTAGGACATTTGGTCCATCAAGTCTACTCCACTCAAGTCTAATCATGGCTGATCTATCTTTTCCTCTTAACGCCATTTTCATGCCTTCTCCCCATAAACACTGACCCCACTATTTTAACATGGTAAAATGCACTTGGGCACTTCTCGAAGACTGAGCCAAAGAATGACCAAGCAGCGCAGGAGAGATTTGTGGAAAGAGAGTTGTGAGACAGAGAGATGTACAGAACCAGGGGTGGCACAGTGGCGCAGTGGTAGAGTTGCTGCTTTATGGCGCCTGAGTCCCGGGTTCGATCCTGACTACAGGTGCTGTCTGCACGATGTTTGTACGTTCTCCCTGTGACCATATGGGTTTTCCCCAGGTGCTCCGGTTTCCACCCACACTCCAAAGAGGGCACAGGTTAATTAACTTTGGTAAAATTGTAAATTGTCCCTAGTTTGTAGTGTAGTGTTAGTGTGTGGGGTGATCGCTAGTCGGCGCGGACTCGATGGGCTGAAGGGCCTGTTTCCACTCCGTATCTCAACAATATGCTATAATGTTGTGAAATATTTTATGTACAACTGCTTGATGCTCTTGTCGTTTAAAATAGAGACATTTATTCACCCATGAATCTACAGGTGGGAATTGCTATACCATGAATATCATCCAAGTGATGTTCCCCACTTCATCCCTTAACTTAAATGTGACCATTTTGAGTTTAGTTTAGACAATAGACAATAGACAATAGGTGCAGGAGTAGGCCATTCGGCCCTTCGAGCGCCGCCATTCAATGTGATCATGGCTGATCATTCTCAATCAGTACCCCGTTCCTGCCTTTTCCCCATACCCTCTGATTCCGCTATCCTTAAGAGCTCTATCTAGCATACAGCATGGAAACAGGCCCTTCAGCTCACCAAGTCCCCACCGACCAGCAATCCCCACACATTAACACCATCCTGCACACACTTTGGGACAATTTACCATTTTACCAAAGCCAACTAACCTACAAATCTGTACGTCTTTGGAGAATGGGAGGAACCCGGAGATCCTGAAGAAAACCCACGTGGTCACGGGGAAAACATACATTTAATTCTCAGGGGAAATAATTGGATAGCTGCAGTTCCTTGACAATTTCAGTATTGACGATTTCTGTTCCGAAATATGGTCCTCGTTATAGTAATGGGCAAAGGTAAGCAAATACAGGTGCTACCGAATGGGTCTAGTTCACTTCTCAGTTCTGGGCGGCACGGTGGCACAGCAGGTATAGGTTTGTAGATTCATTGCCTTGGTATAAATGTGAATTGTCCCTAGTGTAGGATAATGTCCGGGGATCGCTGTTCGGTGCGGACTCAGTGGGCAGAAGGGCTGTTTCCGCGCTGTATCTCTAAACTAAACGGAACTAAACAAAACCAGCCCTGAGGTGCAGGAAGTAGAAAAGCAGAGCGTTTATAATGCAGGAGGGAAGCGCACGCTTCTTGCCAATCTTCAGTCGAAGAAAAATCGTCTGGGCTCTGTGTCTGCTATCTCCGGCATTGCAGCACGAGTAAAACATGATAGATTGTGGTAAGTGAACACAGATAGTTATCAGAAAAACTGCAGACACTGTCTCTGCACTGGATGCATTTGAGTCACTTGTAATGATTTATTGCCACCCTTTCCAGTAACACCCACGTTGCGCGAACAAATAAATAAGGAAATAAACAATTCTCACTCTTTTTTTCTGGAGCTTTGGCAGCTGAGGGGAGACCTGATAGAAGTCTATAGAAAAATGACAGTCCAAACCTTATTCCCAGAGTGGAAATGTCAAAAACTACAGAGCATACATAGCTTTAAGACGATGGGGGCAACGTTTAAAGGAGATGTGCAGGGCAAGTTTTTTACACAGATAGTGGCGGGTGCCCGGAACCCGTTGCCAGGGGTGACGGTGGAGGTAGGTACAATCACGGCATTTAAGAGGCTTTTGGATAAGCACGCGTGTATATGCACCGAATGGAGGGGTATGGATCATGCACAGGCAGAGGAGATTATTTGACGGCATCATGATCAGTCAAGTCAAGTCAAGTCAAATTTATTTGTCACATACACATACACGATGTGCAGTGAAATGAAAGTGGCAATGCCTGCGGGTTGTGCACAAAAAGAATTACAGTTACAGCATATAAATAAAGTTAATAAGTTACTATTAGTGTCGACAAAAATT
The DNA here is from genome assembly GCF_053455715.1 of Rhinoraja longicauda. Classification (NCBI taxonomy): domain Eukaryota; kingdom Metazoa; phylum Chordata; class Chondrichthyes; order Rajiformes; family Arhynchobatidae; genus Rhinoraja; species Rhinoraja longicauda. Next base: position 19,532,812 of record NC_135953.1, read on the forward strand.
TAGTCTCTGGGGTTATAAAAGTTGACAGTCCTGATGGCCTGTGGGAAGAAGCTCCGTCTCATCCTCTCCGTTTTCACAGCGTGACAGCGGAGGCGTTTGCCTGATCTCAGCATCTGGAACAGTCCGTTACTGGGGTGGCAGGGGTCCCTCATGATCTTACTTGCTCTGGATCTGCACCTCCTGATGTATAGGTCCTGCAGGGGGATGAGTGTAGTTCCCATGGTGCGTTCTGCCGAACGCACTACTCTCTGCAGGGCCATCCTGTCCTGGGCAGAGCTGTTCCCAAACCAGACTGTAATGTTGCCGGACAGGATGCTCTCTACAGCCCCAGAGTAGAAGCAATGAAGGATCTTCAGAGACACTCTGAATTTCCTCAGTTGTCTAAGGTGGTAAAGGCGCTGCTTAGCCTTACCCACCAGTGCGGCAATGTGCGCTCCCACGTCAGATCCTCTGCGATGCGGACTCCCAAGTATTTAAAACTGCTCACCCTATCCACAATCGACCCATTTATCTCCAGTGGCGTGTACGTCCTTGGATGTTTAGCCCTTCTGAAGTCCACAATCAGCTCCTTTGTTTTAGTGACATTCAAGAGGAGGCTATTGTCCTGACACCAGAGTGCCAGATCAGCCACCTCCTCCCGGTAGGCCTTCTCATCGTTGTTGGAGATCCGGCCCACCACCACAGTGTCATCAGCAAACTTGATGATGGAGTTTGAGCTGAACCTGGCCCCACAGTCATGTGTGTACAGGGAGTACAGTAGGGGGCTAAGAACGCAGCCCTGGGGGGATCCTATGTTCAGGGTGAGGGAGCTAGATGTGTGTTGTAATGGGCATTGTGAGCTGTGCGCTATGCCGTTTAGTTCAGTTTAGTTTATGGTCACGTGTACTGAGGTACAGTGAAAAGTTTTGGCCACGTGCTAATCACTCAGCGTAATCCATGATTACAATCGAGGCATTTACAGTGTACAGATACTTGATAAGGGAATAACGTTTAGTGCAACGTAAAGTCTTGTTTTATGTACTATGTATTATGTACTATGTATGGTTGAGTTACATTTTGGAGTTGGGTGAAAACGTGAATGCATGATGCATTTAAAATAAGGCTCCAGTTTCCTCCCACACATCAAAGACGTACAGGTTTGTAGGTAAATTGGCTTCGATATAATTGTAAATTGTCCCTAGAGTGAGTAGGATAGTGTTAGTATGTGGGGATCGCTGGTCGGTGCGGACTCAGTGGGCCGAAGGGCCTTTTTTGGCGCTATATCCTCAAACTAAACTAAAGATGGGGGAAAACTGGAATGCATGATGCATTTGAAATAAGTTAAATTCACTCACATTAGACTCGCCTGTCAATAGACAATAGACAATAGACAATAGGTACAGGAGTAGGCCATTCGGCCCTTCGAGCCAGCACCACCATTCAATGTGATCATGGCTGATCATTCTCAATCAGTACCCCGTTCCTGCCTTCTCCCCATACCCCCTGACTCCGCTATCCTTAAGAGCTCTATCTAGCTCTCTCTTGAATGCATTCAGAGAATTGGCCTCCACTGCCTTCTGAGGCAGAGAATTCCACAGATTTACAACTCTCTGAGTGAAAAAGTTACCTGAAGAGTTTGGCGATGGTAACTATTTTGAAGACGTTATTTGAAAATGCAAGTTGATTTCATTGTATATTGGTTGAGAAAGGGAAGGAGCACGAAGTAAGCACTATTCTGTCCACAACTCAGATCAAGGCCAGCGTGAATGTTTGTAAGAGCCCTATTGTTTGATGTGGTTATAAATTCTGCCCTGTCCTTCAGTTTCAAGATGGGATAAACCAAGTAAGTGAAGCTAATGAGATTAACTCTGCTATGGTTAATAACCCCAAATTCTGTACCATTAGGGATAAATGCAACTTCCTTTACTGTCTGTGGGGGCAGTGGCTACACATCAAGGAGAGCTATAAAGTTTGTCTGGGTTACACTCAGATCTGCTCATTTACAGACCTCATTATTAAACATAGCAGACCAAAATAGCTATTGGTTATGATCCATCTCATTAGTGGTTCAAATATCAGGAATTATGTGGAAAACTGTCCGGAGCCGGAGTGTGTCAGAGTCACATGCAGCCTCTTGCATTCATGCTTCAATGAAGATTGATTGGCAACCACTCAATCGAGATTAAAAAAGGCTGTTCCTCTTCAAACACAAAGGAGGATCATCAGCAGAGCACCCAGCAGGCTCAGATAGGATAATCCACAAACAATAGCAGAACCAAGAAGATACTGCGATTTAGGGTCCTTGTATCTAGTTTAAACAACATATAGCAGTGCATACAGAACACACACACACATGCATAACACACACACGCACATACATAACACACACATGCATACATAACACACACATGCATACATAACACACACATGCATACATAACACACACATGCATAACACACACATGCGCATACATAACACACACATGCATACATAACACACACATGCAAACATAACACACACATGCATAACACACACACATACATACACAACACACACACGCATACATAACACACACGTACATGCATAACACACACACATGCATAACACACACATGCATACATAACACACACACATGCATAACACACACACATACATACATAACACACACACACACATGCATAACACACACACATACACAACACACACACACATGCATACATAACACACATGCATACATAACACACACACACACACACATGCATACATAGCACATACATGCATACATAACACACACACACATACACAACACACACACACATGCATACATAACACACACACACATGTGCATACATAACACACACACACCCCTCAGCAACTATAAATTCCATAGACAGTCTTTGGTTGCAGTAAAGGGCCTGTCCCACTTAAGGCGACTGCCGGCGATTGTCAAAGTCGTAGCAGATCGCCGAACCTTTCTTTCACCCAACGACAATGACCACGACAATGCCGAGTCAGGTCGAGATTACACCGTCTTCGGAAACATCGCGAAATTCCCACGCTGTCAATGCTTCTCCGGCATCCTAATTTTCACTGAAATCACTGACAAGTCAGTAAGTACTTGAGAGTTTTGAACTATAACATCTTGTATGGGTTACTTAAAAACCAACCATCACTGTAACAAGGCATAAACTGGATTTACTTCCAGTTTACTAATAGCTGTATTAAAAATTATAATTTTTAAAGTGGCTAAGTGGATTTTTGTGAAAAGTGTGTGGGCATTCTTTGAAAATGTACGGGAGATGCATATCTGGTTTCTGGGTTGCATATCTGGGTTGGGAGCCCACTTTAAATGTAATGGCTGAGGCCATAAATATCGCAAAATTCCCACGCTTACCTGACCGTCAAACTGTCGCCTCCAATCTACCTGTCAAATGTCCTGACGGTAAATAAATTGGTTAAACACAAGCATTTTATGGTATTTTTCAATGACTTTACTTATTTTAATATGATGTGCTTCTAAATGCATCTAAGAGAACCTAGCAAACCTGGGGACAGCATGCGACAGCGCCCGCAATAAGCAACGATGCCTGGCGATAAGCCAGCTGTCGCCGAGAAATTTCACTCCGGATGATTTCTCAGCGACGCGCTGAGATCCACTACGATTCTTGGAAGACTCCTCACGATCATGCCCGCGACACCTGGCGAACTGTCGGCGACAGCCTAGTCACCGGCAGTCACCTTAAAATCGGTTAAAGTGGGACTGGCCCTTAAGGGTTTGGTGTTTTTTTGCACCAGTATTATGGTTATTGATTTATTGAATTCTTAAACTATTATTTGTTTTATTGCATTTACGGACCTATTAAGCAGCTGCAAGTAAGAATTTTATTGTTTGTTTTCGGATTTGATACACACACACACACACACACACACACACACACACACACACACACACACACACACACACACACACACACACACACACACATGCATTAGTACAGATACCTGCATGGACACACATGCAGGGAGAGGGAGGGGATGGGGGGATGGGGGGGGGGGGGGGAGGTGGAGAGGGTGCTGCGCCAATGCAGGAGAGGTTTGGGCCCAACGGATCCACTTGGTCTAGTCTGAACCAAAAGTCAATAGATTGAAAGTCTAATGTGAACAGACGACTATGTGAAATGGAACTGCACCTGTGATGCCGTCAAGTGATATCAATGGCGAATGCAATCTCGTTTATTTGTGTGTGTTTGCATGTACAACACAATAGTGCTTTGTTGTAACATGTGCAAAACACAATGAAGTTATTTTCGATTTGCCAGTCTGGTCGGCGCACTAGGTCTTATGGAGTGCCGTCTGATCCAGGCGAGTCCCTGGACCAATCAGCATAAGGATGTTCCTCTCCCCGCCCGGCCACCTTTGTGCCCCGGGGCACCTCCCACAGCCGACCTTGTCGGCGCGGGAGGTAAGACCCTGGTTCACTTTCCTACCCCGGTTCACTTGCTCCTCGTGGCCGTCGTCACCGGCTCCCATCTCGTCTGTCCTCTCGTCTTCGGGGGAAGGGCAGGGGCTGAGCTCGGCAGCCTCCCCTCTACAAGCTGCTGCCCGCCAGCTTCTCTATGTGCCCGTCGGCACAGCCCGCCGGGCCTTCCTGGCAGGTCTCCAAATTTGAGGAAGGATATTCTTGCTATTGAGGGCGTGCAGCGTAGGTTTACTAGGTTAATTCCCGGAATGGCGGGACTGTCGTATATTGAAAGACTGGAACGACTAGGTTTGTATACACTGGAATTTAGAAGGATGACAGGAGATCTTATCGAAATGTATAAGATTATTAAGGGGTTGGACACGTTAGAGGCAGGAAACATGTTCCCAATGTTGGGGGGAGTCCAGAACAAGGGGCCACAGTTTAAGAATAAGGGGTAGGCCATTTAGAACTGAGATGAGGAAAAAAAAATTCAGTCAGAGAGTTGTAAATCTGTGGAATTCTCTGCCTCAGAAGGCAGTGGAGGCCAATTCTCTGAATGCATTCAAGAGAGAGCTAGATAGAGCTCTTAAGGATAGCAGAGTCAGGGGGTATGGGGAGAAGGCAGGAACGGGTACTGATTGAGAATGATCAGCCATGATCACATTGAATGGCGGTGCTGGCTCGAAGGGCCGAATGGCCTCCTCCTGCACCTATTGTCTATTGTTCCCAGTCTGCGGCGAGTGAGCCGGGCCTGCTGTCGGGTACGGCCCCGGCTCACTGGGATCCGCCTGCCGTGCAGCTTGCCAGGATCCATCTTTGATGCGTGTGTTTGTTTGCATGCTTGCGTGTGTGCATGCATGTGCCTGTGCATCTGCATGTGCGTGTGCGTTCATATGTTCAATGGATCTTTAGATGCGGAGCGCAGTGAAATTCTTTTGCACAATCCACAAGTACACAGTCGTTGTATTTTGGTGCCGTTTACAAAGAATTTGTGTGTGTGCATGTGTGTGCATGCGTGATTGTGTGTGTGAGTGTGCACGGGTAATATTGTATAATCTGTCTTCATCCTATAACACTGACAGCCGTACTAATCAAGAATCTGACAATCTCTGCCTTAAAAATATCCATTGACTTGGCTTCCACAGCCATCTGTGGTAATGAATTCCACAGACTCGTCACCCTCTGATGAAATAAATTCCTCCTCATGTCCTTTTATTCTGAGGCTATGGCCTCTGGTCCCAGACTCTCTCCTCTCCACATCCACTCTCTCCAGGCCTTTCACTATTCGATAATTATCCCCCCACGTCATTCTGAACTCCAGCGGGTACAGGCCCAGTAACCTTCAAAAGCGCTCATCATATGTTAACCCAATCATCCCTGGGATCATTCTCGTAAACCACCTCTGGACTCTCGCCAACCCCAGCACATCCTTCCTCAGCTAAGGGGCCCAAACTGTAGTCTGAAGAAGGGTCCCGACATGAAACGTCACCTCTTGCTTTCCTCCAGAGATGCTGCCTGTCCCGCTGAGTTACTCCAGCTTTTTGTGTCTATCTTCGGTTTAAACCAGCATCTGCAGCTCCTTCCTGCACATACTCAACCTCCACAGGGCAAAACATAATTAATTTAAGAGCATGCTTCTACTAATGACATACGTAGCAGGGAATTAATTTTGGGGGTGGGATTGCAGCACAGACTCGGCCCCTGTTGCTTCCCATCTTTTGTCTTCCCTCTCGCTTTTCCTCCTCCCCCTCCCCCTGCTGTGAAAGCAAGGATGAAATGTGCGGGCGCTCGGTCAACTGACTGAAGAGACGCGTCCGAGTGGACCTTCTGCTGTGCCCAGCCGTGCGTGCCCGGCAGCCTGCCGTCTCCTCCACCGGCTGATTTATTCACCGGCAGCTGCTGCCGCCGCTCGCCAGCTCCATTCATTCTACGTCTCTCCTCACTGCTCAGTTGTTCAGCACAGACTGAGGCACCCACCCTCCCAGTACGGAAACCTGGGAGGTCAGGGATCAATGAGCATTCACTTCAATTCTGCCTTCACAAAAGCCACAAGCCCTCCCCAAGCCCTTTGAAATGCTAATTGTGAGCGGGAAGATTACGCTCGCTGGAGGAGCATGGCATCCCTGTGCTGCCAGCTCACCCGCAATTGGTCAGGGTGAGGTTTAAACTGCTTATAATGAGGGCGAATAACTGATAAACCATTGTTGAAAGAGACATGCCCAAGGTCAGCAATTAACCTAAAGAGAGCCGCAAAATGCTGAAGCATCTCAGCGGGACAGACAGCATAGAAACATAGAAAATAGGTGCAGGAGTAGGCCATTCGGCCCTTCGAGCCTGCACCGCCATTCAATATGATCATGGCTGATCATCCAACTCAGTATCCCGTACCTGCCTTCTCTCCATACTCCCGATCCCTTTAGCCACAAGGGCCACATCTAACTCCCTCTTAACTATAGTCAATGAACTGGCCTCAACTACCTTCTGTGGCAAAGAATTCCACAGATTCACCACTCTCTGTGTGAAAAAAAACGTTCTCATCTCGGTCCTAAAAGACTTCCCCCTTATCCTTAAACTGTGACCCTGCATCTCTGGATAGATAGAATGGGTGACGTTTCGGGTCGAGACCTTTCTTCAGAAACGAAACGTCACCCATTCCTTCTCTCCAGAGATGCTGAGTTATTCCAGCATTTGATGTCTATCTTCGGTGTAAACCAGCATCTGCAGTTCCTTACTCCACTCCTCAGCAATTAACTTGATGCTTGATCTGAGAATGTGGCTACAACTGGAAATCCACCCCACTGTTACATTTCATTGAAGACAGACACAAAAAGCTGGAGTAACTCAGTGGGTCAGGCAGCATCTCTAAAGAAAAGGAATAGGTGACATTTCGGGTCGCAACCCTTCTACTGACTGAGAGACAGGGGAAAGGGAACTGAGAGATGTAGACGGTACATCTGAGAAATGAAAGGGACATACGCAAAAAACAATACATTTCTTTTGGAGATAGACACAAAAAGCTGGAATAACTCAATGGCAGACAGCATCTCTGGAGAAAAAATGAATAGATGACAAGACCCTTCTTTAGACACATTCTTTCTATCCAGAGGTGCTCTCTGACCCACTGAGTTACTCCAGCTTTTTCTATAGGAGAATAACTGCAGATGCTGGTACAAATCGAAGGTATCACAAAATGCTGGAGTAACTCAGCAGGTCAGGCAGCATCTAGGAGAGAGGGAATGGGTGACGTTTCGGGACGAGACCCTTCTTCAGTCACCCATTCCCTCTCTCCTAGATGCTGCCTGACCTGCTGAGTTACTCCAGCATTTTGTGATACCAGCTTTTTGTGTCAATCTTTGGTTGAAACCAGCATCTGCAGTTCTTTCCAACACATTTATTTCACCGTTTTCCTTCAGTGCAAACTATCAGCATCAGTCAAAGTGTTGTGTGCCGAGTTTCTTTTGATTCTTTTTAAAAATTGTGTTTCACGTTACATCAAACAGGTTTGAACTCAGGGTGACTGAGATAGTTGCAGCTCCCGTTTCAAAGAATCCCTGCTGAAACATAGATATTATCAATGAGTTTGCAAACAGATCTGCAGGCACGCTCAGCACAGTGGGAAGGTCACTACTGTCAGGCAGTGTCTTGAGGCAGACAGTTAAGATCTGGAATACATCACCTGCAAATTCAATTCATTGGGAGTCTTTCAGTTTTCGTGTCGTTTAGTTCATTGTCACGTGTACGTACCAAGGTACCAGGTCCCCGGTTCCAGGGAACCACACACGCGGGCTTGATCAACGCGCTGTACAACCACGCCACCGACGACCGGAACGCGCCCCAGTAGGCCCGAATCGCCCCACAGGCCTCCCAGGGGACTGCGGAGAAGCCGGGAAGTGAGACCTGTCTGGGCCGAAGGAGTCTTAGTGATGGCGGCAGCAGGTGCCTTGGCAGCAGTGGGGCCTCGGCGGCGGCAGCAGCCACGTAGGTGGTGGGGCCTAGCGGTCGATAAGCCTGAGGGGGAGGGGAAGACAGTGGGGACCAGGCGTGGGGGGACTGTCGTGAGGGACGGTGGGAGAACAAAGGGGGACCCGGTGTGTAGGAGGGGGAGGGGGCACTCTAGTTTAGAATCCTCTGCCCAGGGGATAAGTCTGTGTTTGTTTGTTTGTTTGTTCAATCATTCCGGTGAAGGCGCTGAGCACACGGCAGCCAGACAACAGTCGCTTATCTTTTTCTTTTTATTTTCACTTTTAATTTCAAGTTTTCGTGTACCTTGTGTGTTGTGACTGTCGGCAGACCAATTTCCCACCGGGGGTGAATAAAGTTTTATAAAGTTTTATCGTATTGTAAAGTATCGTAGAGTGAAAAGCTTTTTTGTTGCGTGCTATCCAGTCAGCTGAAAAATGATATATAATTGCAATCAAGCCGCCCACAGTATACAAGTACAGCATACAAGGAATAATGTTTAGTGCGAGATATGTCCAGAAAAGTTTGATGGAATGGGGGTTGGTTTGCGTGATGGTCTGGGCTGTGTCCACAATTCTCTGCATCCAAAGCTCTTCACATTCCAGGAGTGCCCCAAAACACTTCTTAACTATTGATGTACTTTTTAAAGTTTAGCCTCTGACCAAAATTTGGAAAATGTCATCTAACTCTTCCAAACTAGAGTATGGCATTTGCTGTTCGCAATGTGGTCTCCTCCAGGGATCTTGGGCTCCACGTTCATGGTTTGCTGAAAGTTGCAACACAAGTAATAGAATGGTAAAGAAGGTGTATTGTATGCTTGCCTTCATGGGCTAAGCGGAGACCTGATAGAAATAAATTAAATAATGGGAGGGATAGATCGGGTGGACAGTAAGAACTTATTTCCCAGGATAGAAATGTCAAAGACTAGAGGGCATAGCTTTATGGCGAGATGGGCAAAAATTAATGGAGATGTTTGGGGCAGGTTTTTACACAGAGAGTGGTGGGTACCTTGAACATGCCTCCAGGGATGGCAGAGGAGGCAGGTCCACTTGTGACATTTCAGAGGCTTTTAGATAGGCACATGAATAGGCAGAGAATGAGGGATATGGATCATGTAGTCAGGCACAGAAGATTAGTTTAACTTGGCATTATGTATGGCACGGACATCGTGGGCTGAAGGGCCTGTTCCTGTGCTGTACTGTTCTATGTTCTCCGTTCTCTACACTGGAGATGAACGTGTGATCATTTGGGAACTCTTGCACTCAGTCTGCAAAGGTAATCCTAAGGATTTTGATACAAGCCTCTTACGTAATTTTCAATCATACTCTCATTCTGACCTGTGTGACTGCAGCCTCCTCCATTGCCATACTGAGGCCCAACATAAACTAGAAGAACAACTTTTATTCCATGTGGGCACTTAGCAAGCTTTTGGAGGGTATCGGCCCGAAACGTTGCCCATTCCTTCTCTCCTGAGATGCAGCCGGGCCCGCTGAGTTACTCCAGCATTTTGTGAAATCTTTTGGAATGATCACTTAGTTTTCCAACTTCAGGTACATGGCTCGTTCATGTTCTAATGATCATGCAACGTCACTTTCTCAGCTTATTTCTATAAAATGCCTTGTTATCAGTACACATGCTCTTTATCACCTGCCCTGCTTCAACAAATCTCCATTTCATCCTTTGCCTCACTGCTTTGCTCTGCTTTGAAAACTGTAAACCTCCATTCCTTTGCGCAGTTCTGAGGAAGGGTCATTGGATCCAAAACATTAACTGCATTCTCATTCCAACTATGTTGTTTGACCGTGTAGGAAAGAACTGCAGATGCTGGTTTAAATTGAAGATAGACACAAAATGCTGGAGTAACTCAGCGGGTCAGGCAGCATCTCTGGAGAGAAGGAATGGGTGACGTTTCGGGTCGAGACCCTTCTTCGACTGAAGAACAGTGTCGACCCGAAACGTTACCTATTCCTTCCCTCCAGAGATCCTGCCTGTCCCGCTGAGTTACTCCAGCATTTTGTGTCTATCTTTTATGTTGTTGGTCTGGCTGTTCTTCCAGCTTTTTGGATACGATTCCAGCATCTGCAGTTTTATTTGTTTTCTAGCATTAATTCGTGCTGGATTCAAAATCCCCAAGCTCCCAATAATAGGACTTAGATAATGGTGAGAAAATCTCTTTCCAAGTGCAGTTCAAGGGATAAATGCTACACAGCATCGTCCAGGAATCGTCTCCTTGTTTCATGAAACATGATCTGAAGAAAAGTCCGACTCGAAACCTCATCTGTCCATTCCTTCCGCAGATGTTGCCCGACTCACTGAGTTCCTCCAGCACTTTGTGTTTGACAGACGGAACCTTGCTTTGGATCCACACTGAAGAAAATGGCTTTAGTTCCTCAGAAGAAGAACTGGTGGCACAGTGGCGCAGTGGTAGAGTTGCTGCCTTACAGCGCCAGAGACAATAGACAATAGACAATAGGTGCAGGAGTAGGCCATTCGGCCCTTCGAGCCAGCACCACCACTCAATGTGATCATGGCTGATCAATCTCAATCAGTACCCCGTTCCTGCCTTCTCCCCATACCCCCTGACTCCGCTATCCTTAAGAGCTCTATCTAGCTCTCTCTTGAATACTTTCGGGGAATTGGCCTCCACTAGGTTTGATCGTGACTACGGGCACTGTTTGTGCAGAGTTTGTACATTCTCCCTGTGACTGTGTGGGTTTTCCCCAGTTTGCTCCAGTTTCCACCCACACTCCAGAGACATACAGGTTTGTAGGTTAATTGGCCTTGGTGAGTTGTAAAATTGTCCCTAGTGTATCTAGGTTAGTGTGCAGGGTGATCGCTGGTCAGCGCGGACTCGGTGGTTGAAGGGCCTACTTCCGCGGTGTATCTCTAAAGTCGAAACACAAACATACAACCTTCTGACCCAGATAGAAGAATCCAACTGCAGAACCATAGTTGAGACCCGAAGAATATCTATGAAGGATAATTGGATGTTTACTTGAAACATTTGCAGAGCCACAGGGGAATGAAGAGGGAAGTGGATCTAATTGAACACCTCTTTAAAAGAACTGTAACAAGGGCTGTCAACAGTTGATAGCAATAGGAAAACACTAGCACTGCAATGACATGCGTACAGTATAAAAGAGGGAAGACAGAAGACTGAAGACCAAAACTGCACACAGTACTCCAGGTGTGGTCTCACTAGGGCCCTATAAAACTGCAGAAGGACCTCTTTGCTCCTATACTCAACTCCTCTTGTTATGAAGGCCAACATTCCATTGGCTTTCTTCACTGCCTGCTGTACCTGCATGCTTCCTTTCAGTGACTGATGCCCAGATCTCGTTGTACGTCCCCTTTTCCTAACTTGACACCATTCAGATAATAATCTGCCTTCCTATTCTTATCACCAAAGTGGATAACCTCACACTTATCCACATTAAACTGCATCTGCCATGCATCCGCCCACTCACACAACCTGTCCAAGTCACACTCCCAAATAAGGGACAAAAGGTGACGTCACCGCCCCGCGCCCCACGTGACCTCACCCAGCCAGCGGCCACGTGGTCCCACTTTCTTTGATGGATGTTTCTTTTTTGTGTGTTTTTGGGGTTGGGTGGTTTGAGTGCTTTTATTGTTGGACTGTGTTTTTGGGGGTTTTGGGGTGTGTGATTTGAATGCCTATTTAATGCTTCTATTGTTGGACTGTGTTTTGGGGGGTTTTTGGGGTTGGGTAATTTGGGTGCCTGTTTAGTGCTTTTATTGTTGGACTGTGGGTGATTGAATTAACATTTTGTTCAAGATGGCCGCGCCGTTGTGTTTGGCTGCCTGCCACTGTATGTTTCTTTTTTTCCTAGTCAGATGTGCAGCACTTTGGTCAACGTGGGTTGTTTTTAAATGTGCTATACAAATAAATTGACTTGACTTGACTTGACTTGACCCTGCAACCTCATAGCATCTTCCTCACAGCTCACACTACCACCCAGCTTTGTATCATCTGCAAATTTGCTAATGGTACTTTTAATCCCTTCATCCAAGTCATTAATGTATATTGTAAATAGCTGCGGTCCCAGCACCGAGCCTTGAGGTACCCCACTAGTCACTGCCTGCCATTCTGAAAGGGACCCATTTATCCCCACTCTTTGCTTTCTGTCTGCCAACCAATTTTCTATCCATGTCAGTACCCTACCCCCAATACCATGTGCTCTAATTTTTCCCATTAATCTCCTATGTGGGACCTTATCGAAGGCTTTCTGAAAGTCAAGGTACACTACATCCACCGGCTCTCCCCTGTCCATTTTCCTAGTTACATCCTCAAAAAATTCCAGAAGATTAGTCAAACATGATTAAGCAACATTTAAAAATACATTTGGACAGATACATGGATAGGAAAGGTTCGGAAGGATATGGGCCAAATGTGGACAGGTTGGACTGGCGTAGATGAGACATCATGGTCAGCATGGACAAGTTGGGCTGAAGGGCCTGTTTCTGTGCTGTATGACTCTATGACTCTAAAATTAAAAATAGCTCTTCAATGTTTTGTGGGAAAGCACAAGTAATTGAAAGCACATAGCTGGACTTAACCCTCCCTTAATGTCTTGCATCTTATGGTCCTCTGAGGGGCATCATATCTGACTGTCATTTAACATGAAGGGACCTTAACTTTTTGCCTCCTGGTTTAGTTTAGAGATACAGCTCGGCCCACCGAGTCCGCACTGACCGGCAATCCCCACACATTAACATTACCCAGCACACACAAGGGACAATTTTACATGTATACCAAGCCAATTAACCTGCAAACCTGTACGTCTTTGGAGTGTGGGAGGAAACCGAAGATCTCGGAGAAAACCCACGCAGGTCATGGGGAGAATGTACAAACTCCTTACAGACAGCGCCTGTAGTCAGGATCGAACTCTGGCGCTGTAAGGCAGTAGCCCTACCGCTGCACGTCCGTGCCGCCCTGTCATTAACTGGCTGCACATTTAAACTTTCAATCAGATCCTGCTGGGTCTAACAGTGAATTCATTAACAAGTAACTTGACAGGTGTGAAGAAATGATTGGTGCCCATGGAATGAGGATTACCATCACTCAAGTGAATTATTTATCTTCAAATGCCAAATACTGCAACAGCATTTTTAAAACTATGTCGGCTGACCTCCATTTTTAAGTATTGGATCAGTGAGCTGAACTTGAGTCTGAGTTGAATTAGGTAACGTTGCACTGTCCCTTGTTTTGGGTCACTATCCATTCTGGAATCCAATCAGTGCGACATTGAGATCAAGGATCATAAGGTCATAAGGTCATAAGTGATAGGAGCAGAATTATGTCATTCAGCCCATCAAGTCTACTCTGCCTTTCAATCATGGCTGATCTATCTTTCCCTCTCAACCCCTGCCTTCTCCCAATAACACCTGGCACCCGTATTCCCAGAAATTCCTGCCATTGCTGTTCCACCGTTATCCCCGCTAGGGTCCCTTTCTGGTCAACTTTGGCCAGCTCCTCCCCCATGCCTCTGTAGTCCCCTTGCTCAGCTGCAATACTGACACATCCCATTCCACCTTCTCCCTCTCAAATTGCAGATTATCGCTCTAGGCCCTGCACATCTGTGTGCCAAAGAATTTTACAGATTCACCACCCTCTGACTAAAGGAATTTCTCCTCATCTCCTTCCTAAAAGAACGTCCTTTCATTCTGATGGGCTTGGCTCGTTTCATAGATGCCACCACACTGGGCCATCAACATTTTGTGATCAAGTGTCTGCGGTGCAACTACAAACCCTTTAGTTCTGCATAGGAAGGAACTGAGATGACGGTTTTATACCGAAGATAGACACAAAGTGCTTGAGTAACTCGTCGGGTCAGGCAACATCTCTGGTGTAAAAGGATGGGTGACCTTTCGTGTTGGAACCCTTCTTCAGACTCGGATAATTTAATAGAACGGGGGCCAGGAAGCCGAAAGTCATTAAAGAGTGGAAGGACATGTGAGGTGTCATGGACATAGGTGGGAAGGGATTGGACCAGAGGGGGATACGATGGAATCAAAATACGTGGAAAGGATTTCAGTGGGACGGGAGCAGGCAATAGACAATAGACAATAGGTGCAGGAGGAGGCCATTTGGCCCTTCGAGCCAGCACCGCCATTCAATGTGATCATGGCTGATCATTCTCAATCAGTACCCCGTTCCTGCCTTCTCCCCATACCCCCTGACTCCGCTATCCTTAAGAGCTCTATCCAGCTCGCTCTTGAATGCATTCAGAGAATTGGCCTCCACTGCCTTCTGAGGCAGAGAATTCCACAGATTCACAACACTCTGACTGAAAATGTTTTTCCTCATCTCAGTTCTAAATGGCCTACCCCTTATTCTTAAACTGTGGCCCCTTGTTCTGGACTCCTCCAACATTGGGAACATGTTTCCTGCCTCTAACGTGTCCAACCACTTAATAATCTTATACGTTTCGATAAGATGCAGGCAGAAACAATGGGTCTGCCAGGGCAGTTCTGCTTATGGATTTTGGGGAGAAGGTAAAAAAACGTGGGTCGTGCGGGGTTGGGGAACGATAAGGTTGGAGGCTGTGAAGGGCAGAGTGCCGGAAGTGATAAGATCAGAGATGGTTTGAGAGATGGTCTGGTGTTTCTGGCAGCCGAAGGGAATGGAGTTACAGAGCCACACCTAACACGGAGGCACAGCTGAGCAGGCAGTACAATCTTCACTCGACCACAACTTCCAAAGAAACAGATAAAACTTGTTCTTCGTTTAATTGCAGTGCGTGGGATTTTGCTGTGTGCAAAATGGATTCCACCATTGCCTGCTGCAACTGCATTTCAAATGTGATTTGTTGTACGCGAAACACCGCACGACAGTCCCGAGGGAGGTGACAAGGCACCGCATAAAAGAAAGAAGGGATGTGCCTTTAAAAGCAATTCCCCGATTTTCACAAGCTAGTGATTCACTCTTGAAAACATATCACTTAAAGGGAAACAGAACTGTGCGGGAGATTGTTCTCGATACTGCAAATGATACACAGTGGTATTAGAATGATTGATTTCAAGTTCTCCACAATCATCTTCCTTATAGGAAAAAAAAAAGAGATCATCACAGCTGTAAATCTGCAGCCTGCTTCTTTCATTAAAGGGAGCTCCCAAAGGCAAGGAACAATTCTCTTTTGCAATATTAGATTAGACATATCAGTGCAGTGAAGATGAAAATAACTGCAAAGCAAAAATGTCACCAGATGATAAACACTGAACCAATGATTTTTTTTCAATTGGGTATATCGTAAACATCCTGTCAGAGACTATGGGACCTCACACACGATGGGTCTCAGCATGTGCAGTAATGAGAACATGATTAAAATTCTCTTCCAAAAGACTGAACTCTTTAATAACGTCTGATTGTTTGCTCCATGCAGATGCACGAAGACGTGCCGTCGCACAATTGTCAATGAAAGAATTGTGGAATTGTACAAAGCAGCACCACAACATCATGTGCCTCTCACTAACCCGTGGCTATGTGCCTGCAGATTTGTTGTAAATAAATGATATCATTCATTGTCCACGATCAGACTGATTGTATTAGCTCTTTCCTCATTAACGCGAGCTGATACAGAGGCAGGGAGGGATCGGGGTGCTTTGTAGATACCGTGACATGGGCCAGACTCCCTCTTCCCAGACACCCACCAATGCTTCCCATTGTGCTCTCTTCGTTGCCCTTTCCCTTCCCCTGGGATATTCAGCCTGGGAGGGCTCCCATTATATCCTTTCTCTTTTTGCCCTGCACCAGATACTCTGGAAAGCCTTCTCAACGGGATGGTGGGCAACAGTCTAATCTGCTGCCATAACAACAGCATTGGTTCAATAGAATGAAAGGTGGAGACAGAAGTGTAGGCCCGGTATGAAAATGTTGCGTTCTTTTTCTTCATAACAAGAACCGTGGCTTATAAGACACACACGCAGTGGTCTCACACTTTTATCCGAGACCTCGTATGTTATTTTTTTCCAAGCCGCGCCGTATTTCAGAAATAATTACAAAAAAATTGTTTCAGCCCCGACATCTTCTGTGAAAATTTCTCTCACCAAAACACTTTGGCTATTTCATAACCAATCGCACTGACATGGGGGACAAAGCTGTCAGCCTTTCCTTTCAAATGGCATTGAAGCTTTTTTTAAAAAGCAGACTAGTTCTAATAACCATCCCGCCCCCCCCAACCCCACCCTCCCACCGCTCCACTCCCTCCCCCAACTTAACCACCCAAAATCCCAATTCCCTTCCTCCCAACCCTCACAGTTGGTTCCTGTCATGCCGACTTGTCATGTTTCCAAAAGTGTCTATTGTGCACTATTAGACAGGTATTCTTTAATAGAGCAGCAGTTTTCAGCATCTCTGGAGGGAAGGAATTGGTGATGTTTCGGCTCGAGACCCTTCTTCAGACTGTCTGAAGAAGGGTCTCATCCGAAACGTCACCCATTCCTTCTCTCCAGAGATGCTGCCTTGTCCCGTTGAGTTACTCCAGCATTTTGTCTATATCTTCGGTGTAAACCAGCTTCTGCAGTTCTTTCCTGCACAGCAGCTTTCAGTGCTTCAATACTCCAATGGTGCTTTATTTGTCACGTGTACAGAGGTACAGTGAAATTCTTTTTTGTATACAGTTCAGTACAAGTATCACTATACATAAGTGCTTAGATCCATATTAGATAAGCATCTCAGGTACAGTACAAGTGTATAGCAGTAGTACACAGAGGCAGTATACAGTCGCCAGCTTGGCTTAATTGCATTTATTCACAAAATGTTGGAGTGACTCAGCAGGTCAGGCAGCATCTCGGGAGAGAAGGAATGGGTGACGTTTCGGGTCGAGACCCTTCTTCAGACTGAGATGCTGCCTGATCTGCTGAGTTACTCCAGCATTTTGTGAATAAATCGATTTGTACCAGCATCTGCAGTTATTTTCTTATACTGGCTCAATTGCATTGTAGGGCCTTGCAGTCAAGTGGCAGAGGGAGGTACAAGAAAAATAGGAACAGGAATAAGCCACCAAGCCGCGGATATTTCACCGTCCGGCGCGGCCTGAAATAGGCCACGGAATTTTCTCTGCTCGGCGGGGGCTTCAATGTCGGGAGCCACGACCGCCCCGACTTGCAGCGGGGCTTGGGTCGGCCCGTTGCGGACATTTCACCGTCCGGCGCAGCCTGGAACATGGCAACGACAACAGCCTGACCGCAGGAGAAGACGGCAGGGGAAGAGAAAAGACATTCTGGCCTTCCATCACAGTGAGGAGGGGACTGGAGGAGACTCACTGTGATGGATGTTTCTTTTTGGGGGGTTTTGTGTTGGTTGGGGTTGTGTAATTTGCTTATTTTATTGCTCTTATTGTTGGACTGTGGGTGACGAAATTTCGTCCAAAAAACTTGTTTTTTGGATGACAAATAAAGATATCTTGAATCTTGAATCTTGAATCTTGAAGCTCCATCAGCCATTCAGTGCAATCACGACTGATCTATGCTGGCCTCTATTCCTTTCTCTTTACATTTCCCCATAGGCCTCAATCTTTAAAATACTTATGCAGCTTCACCTTAAATGTTTTGTTTAGTTTAGTTTAGTTTAGTTTAGTTTAGAGATACAGCGTTGAAACAGGCCCTTTGACCCACCGAGTCCGCACCAACCAGTGATCCCCGCACATTAACACTATCCTACACACACACACGAGGGACAATTTACACTTACACTAAGCCAATTAACCTACGTCTGTACGTCTTTGGAGTGTGGGAGGAAGCCGAAGATCTCGAAGAAAGCCCATGCGGTCACGGGTAGAACCTTCCAAACTCCGTACAGACAGCACCCATAGTCGGGATCGAACTCGGATCGCCGGCGCTGCAAGCGCTGTAAGGCAGCAACTCTACCGCTGCACCACCATGCCACCCTGTATCTCATGATCTGGTCTCCACTACCCTCGGGTTCAGAGAAGTCCAGGGATTCACTACCAATTGTCTCAATGGTTCAGTCTGAAGTAGGGTCTCGACCCGAAACGTCACCCATTCCTTCTCTCCTGAGATGCTGCCTGACCTGCTGAGTTACTCCAGCATTTTGTGAAATAAATACCTCCAGTGATTCAATGGTACTTTATTACCACCTGTACTGAGGTACAGTGAAATTCTTTTTTACATAGAGTTCAGTAAATTATTACTACACCTAGGGCGGCACGGTAGCGCAGCGGTAGAGTTGCTGCTTTACAGCGAATGCAGCGCCGGAGACTCAGGTTCGATCCTGACTACGGGTGCTGCACTGTAAGGAGTTTGTACGTTCTCCCCGTGACCTGCGTGGGTTTTCTCCGAGATCTTCGGTTTCCTCCCACACTCCAAAGACGTACAGGTATGTAGGTTAATTGGCTGGGTAAATGTAAAAATTGTCCCTAGTGGGTGTAGGATAGTGTTAATGTACGGGGATCGCTGGGCGGCACGGACTTGGAGGGCCGAAAAGGCCTGTTTCCGGCTGTATATATATGATATGATATGATAAGCACAACCGCAGATTAAGTACAAAATGTATAGAAATTGCCCACTGAGACCATATGCAAGAGTTGCCAGGTTTGGCCACCATTTTCAAAGTCCAGGCTGCAGCTGGCCATAAAGGCCCATTGCAGTAATCGCCCCCATATGGATCGTCCAGTGAACCGTCGGTCCTCTCCTCACCCGACGACCATTTAGCCTTTGTGCCCCGGAGGTCGCCGACCGCAGCCGACCTTGTGCACCAGCGGCACAGAAGGTAAGAGCCCGGTTCTTCTTACCGGCCCTTTGTTTTTGCATCTGCCGTCGCCGACACCCTCAACCTTCCTCTCCGGATCTCCGGATCTCCGGATCTCCGGTCCTTGGGACGAGAAGTGGCCGGGCTCGGCAGCTTCCCTCTTCAGGCGGGTTTCCCGGCTCCGTGGCAGGCGAGCCAGGCCTGTGGCCGGGGGTAGGGCGGACCCCCGACGGTCCCCTCCGCTGCTTTACAAACCACTGACTGACCTTTTCAAATATACCGAAGGATCTATGAGGATGTTGCCAGGACTCGAGGGCCTGGGCTATAGGGAGAAGTTGAGCAGGCTAGGACTTTATTCCGGAGGACGAGGAGTGATCTTAAAGAGGTGCATAAGATCATGAGAGGAACAGATCGGGCAGATGCACAGAGTCACTTGCCCGGAGTTGGGGAATCGAGAACCAGAGGACACAGGTTTAAGGTGAGGGGGGACAGATTTAATCAGAATCTGAGGGGTAACTTTTTTACACAACAGGTGGTGGGTGTATGGAAAGAGCTGCCAGAGGAGGTATTGAGGCAGATACTATTACAATGTTTAAGAAACAGTTAGACAGGTACATGAATAGGTCAGATTTAGAGGGATATGGACCAAACGCAGGCAGGTGAGACTAACGTCGATGGGCATGTTGGTCAGCATGGGCAAGTTGGGCCAGAGGGCCCATTTCCATGCTGTATCACTCCAGACTTTATGATAGATGTGATTAAGCGAGTGAGAGTTTAGTTTAGTTTAGAGATACATTGCCAAAACAGGCCCTTCGGCCGAACCAGTCCGCACTGACCAGTGATCCCCGTGCACTGGCACTATCCTACACACTAGGGACAATTTACAATTTTTACTGATGCCAATTAACCTGCAAGCCTGTACGTCTTTGGAATGTGGGTGGAAACCGGAACACCTGGGGAAAGCCCACGCGGTCACGGGCAGACCATACAAACTCCATGCAGACAACACCCGCAATCAGGATCAAACCCGGGTCTCCGGCGCTGTAAGGCAGCAACTCTACCGCTGCGCCACCGAAAAGATTCACAAGGATGTTGCCTGAATTGGAGGGCTTGGATCGCAAGGAAAGATTGGATAGGATGTGCCTGCTTTTCCTGAGCGAAGGTGGCTGAGAGGTGACACAATAGAAGCATATAAAATTATAGGCATATATATATATAGGGTAGATACCCAGAGTCTTGCCATGCTGTGTGACTCGATGACTCTCTGATTGTCATCAAAGTCAAGCATGGCTTCATACAGCATCTGGGACACAATGGCAACCAGTCTCCAGACACTTTCTGTGCATAGAAGTCATTTGTTTTCTGAATCCCTGTTCGATGCCAAATGCCGTATAAATTCCACAACTACTTGGCAAGCGGTAGCGGCATTGTTCCTAATTTGAACATTGTTCATTGTTCGGCAAAGCTCATAACCAACAAACACTTTTATGTTGTTAGAAAATGTTTTATTGGCCGAATAAAGACTATTGCACAAGGAACCATCAAGCTACAGCTTTGCGTCTTCAAAATGGCAGCACATGGGGGAGGTGAAAAGGAAGACCTTCTCTGTGAGGAGACCATGCCTCTTCATGCCACAGGCAACCCACGGCAATTTTGCAGTGCTATGTTGTTATTTGCACTGATTGATTCATTACACAGGCTCAGGCCTGTATCCTTATTGTTTTGATGTGGTCATGCTTTATTCCTAATTGTTAACTGTATGTTTGTGTTGTCATTTGTGAGCGGAACACCAAGGCACATTCCTTGTATATGCACATACTTGGCCAATAAACTTATTCATTCATTCATTCATTCATTCATTCATTCAGGTGTAGGAGGAAACCAGAGCACCCAGAGTAGTTGAGGCAGGGACTATCGCAACGTTTAAGAAACAATTTCACAAGTACATGGATGGGACAGGTTTAGAGGGATATGGGCCAGATGCAGCCAGGTGGGACTAGTGTAGGTGGGGCACAGTGGTCGATGTGTGAAAGGTGGCCCATAGGGCCTGCTTGCCCGCTGTATGACTCTATGACTTCATGATTCTAATTTCTCCATCCTTCAAATACATATCCATCCCCATGAGCTCCATGTGTCTGATGATCTGACCACCATCGCCCTCAGGGACTGAGAAATCCAGAAGTCCATATAGGACTTTAGAGCGGCAAAGTGGCACAGCGGCAGAGTAGCTGCTATACGGCACCAGAGACCTGGGTTTCGATCCTGACTACGGGTGCTTTCTGTGCGGAGTTTGTACGGTCTCCATGTGACCGCATGGGTTTTGTCCGGGTGCTCCGGATTCCTCCCTCGGTCCAAAGACGTACAGATTTGTCGGTTAATTGGGTTCTGTAAATTGTCCCGAGTATGTCGGAAAGCGCTAAAGATCCATGAAAACCCGAAGAGAAAAATGCAAGAAACGAAGAAAAACAACTATTCAATCCGACCTTCATTTCATGGTCAATGATTAACATAGATAGGCCTGTTGTGTAGGAAAATAACTTCAGATGCTGGTACAAATCGAAGGTATGACAAAATGCTGGAGTAAGTCTCAGCGGGTCCGGCAGCATCTCTGGAGAGAAGGAATGGGTGACGTTTCGGGTCGAAGAAGGGTCTCGACCCGAAACGTCACCCATTCCTTCTCCACAGAGATGCTGCCTGACCCGCTGAGTTACTCCAGCATTTGGTGATAACATAGATAGGCCTCAGCAGGTCAGACAGCATCTCAAGAGAGAAGGAATGGGTGACGTTTCGGGTCGAGTTACTCCAGCATTTTGTGAATAAATACCTTCGATTTGTACCAGCATCTGCAGTTATTTTCTTACACTATATAGATAGGCCTGATTCCTAAATGGCACCAATAAAATAAAGGGCATTAGTGGTGATGCCTGGTTCAGGCAGGATTCTTTCCCAAGAGCCTTTCCTCAGCTGAAATATATAAAAATCGCAAACGTGCAATTTTCATGCCTCCACCTCTTTCCCCTTGTCTGTTGCTCCCTGCGAGCTGGCTCAGCTACTAATGAGATCACTTAACATAATTGGCAAAAGAAACAGAAGGGAGTTAAAGAGAATGTTTTTGCACGGGGTGAGTTGTTATGATCAAGGAGACTCAGCCAGAAGCAGGTTTAGTAATAGCTTTCAAAGCAAATTGTATGTTTCCTTGAAAAGGAAATATTTTGCAAGACTGTAGGTTAAGAACAGGGAGGTGGTCCTTAATTAGGTATCTTGCATGGGTGTGATGGGCCAAATGGCTTTTCTCAGTGTTGCATGATACTGAAACGAGGTGCACAACTTCAGATGAACAGATTACAAGCCCAGCATCTCCGAAATTAAAGGGGCAGCACGGTGGTGCAGTGGTAGAGTTGCTGGCTGATAACGCCAGAGACCCGGGCTCCATCCTGACTATGGGTGCTGTCTGTATGGAGTTTGCACGATCTTCCTGTGACTGCGCAAGTTTTCTCTGGGTTCTCTGATTTCCTCCCACATTCCAAAGACACGCTGGTTTGTAGGTTAATTGGCTTAGGTAAAAATTGTAAATTGTCCCTAGTGTGTAGGATAGTGCTAGTATATGGGGTGATTGCCGGCCGGCACGGAGTCAGTGGACCGAAGGGCCTGTTTCCATGTTGTATACCTAAAGTAAAGTGTAAAGAGATATCTGTAGTGTTGTCTCATGTCCCTACCATGTGTGGTTTTTTTTACACTGATGTTTATCTAACACAAAGTCAAAAGAAAGTTAAACGGGTAATGCGGGTTGGGATCCGAGATCCGGGTTCAATCCTGACTACAGGTGCTTGTCTGTATGGAGTTTGTACGTTCACCCCATGATCCATATGGGTTTTCTCCGAGAACTTCAGTTCCCCTCCACACTCCAAAGACGTGCAGGTTTGTAGGCTAATTGGCTTGGTATAAATTTTTAATTGTCCCTAGTGTAAGGCACTGTCAATAATAATAATAATAATAATAATGCATTACATTTATATAGCGCTTTTCAAACACTCAAAGACGCTGTACAGGGATTACTAGAACATAGAGAAGAAAATAAATAGATAAATAAGTAAACGAACAGAGAAAGGAGACAGAAGGTGAGGTGACGGTCAGTGGTTGAAGGCAGTGCTGAACAGGTGAGACTTCAGTGATGTTTTGAATGTGGTGAGTGAGGAGGAGTCTCTGACGGTTTGGGGTAGTGAGTTCCAGAGGGTGGGAGCAGCGATGGAGAAAGCCCTGTCCCCCCAGGATCTGAGTTTGGTCCGGATGGGGGGGGACAGGAGGTTGGCAGCAGCAGAGCGGAGGGTGCAGGTGGGAGTGTGCCTGTGGAGGAGGTCAGTCAGGTAGGATGGGGCCAGGTTATGGAGGGCTTTGTAGGTCATGAGGAGGATTTTGTACTGGATTCTCTGGGGGATGGGGAGCCAGTGGAGTTTGTAAAGGACGGGGGTGATATGGTCACGGATCGGGGAGTGGGTGAGTAGACGGGCAGCGGAGTTTTGAATGTATTGAAGTTTACTGATGATTTTTGAGGGTGAGCCATAGAGGAGGCTGTTGCAGTAGTCCAGATGGGAGGTGATGAAGGCGTGGATGAGGGTTTCTGCAGCTGTGGAGGAGAGGGATGGACGGAGACGGGCGATGTTTTTGAGGTGGAAGAAGGCTGTCTTGGTGATGTGTTTGATGTGTTTGATGTGTTTGTCGAAGGAGAGGGTTTGATCAAAGATGATTCCAAGATTCCGGATGTGAGGGGAGGTGGATACTGGGAGACAATCAATATTGAGGATGAAGTTTTGGGTGGATTTGGTGAGCGTTTTTGGTCCAATGATGATGATTTCGGATTTGTTGCAGTTGAGTTTGTGGAAATTTGATTGAAGCCAAGATTTTATTTCAGTGATGCAGTTTGACAGTGTAGAGTGTGTGGTGGTGGAGATTGACTTGGTGGAGATGAGGAGCTGGATATCATCGGCGAAGCAGTGGAAGTTGAGACCATGACGGCGGATTAATTGACCAAGGGGGAACGGGTAGAGGATGAAGAGGAGGGGGCCAAGGACTGAGCCTTGGGGGACACCTTGGGGGAGGGGAGCGGTGGGGGATTTACAGTTGTTAATGGAGATGAACTGGTGCCTGTCGGAGAGGTAAGATTTGATCCAGGATAGGGCTGTGCTGGTGATGCTAAAGGAGGTTTCAAGTCGGGTGAGGAGAATGGAGTGATTTATGGTGTCAAAGGCGGCGCTGAGGTCAAGTAGGATGAGGATGTTGAGGTTGCCAGCGTCAGAGGAGAGGAAAAGGTCGTTGGTGATTTTGAGGAGCGCAGTTTCAGTACTGTGGTTGGAGCGGAATCCGGATTGGAAAGTTTCATACAGGTTATTGGTAGAGAGGTGGTATTTAAGTTGAGTTCATGTGCAGGGATCGCTGGTCGGTGCAGACTCGGTGGGCCGAAGACCCTGTTTCAGCGCTGTATCTACTAAACTTGCAACGTTCACCATTGTCAGGAGCTGTCACCTTCCTTTTCAGTCTCTAGGGGCGTCCTGGTGGCGTCACGGTAGGGCTGCTGCTTTACAGCGCCAGAGACCCGGGTTCAATCCTGACTACGGGTGCTGTCTGTACAGAGTTTGTACATTAACACCGTGACCGCGTGGGTTTTCCCCGCGTGAACCGGTTTCCTCGCACGGTTCCTCTGACAAACGTATATTGGTTTCGCTAAAGATCGTAAACTGTCGCTAATTTGCAGGGTAGTGCTAATGCACAGTTGCTCGCTGGTCGGCGCGGACTCGGTGGGCCGAAGGGCCTGTTTCCGCGCTGTATCTCTAAACTATACCAGTTGTATCTAGTCAAAAAAACCTCCATCTTTGCAGAACCATCAGCCCCAAATGAGTTGAATTCAGGCTGGATGGTGGAGAAGGTGGGGATTCTCCCATTCATATCTTCATCAAAGAGTCTCAGACATAGAAACATAGAAACATAGAAAATAGGTGCAGGAGTAGGCCATTCGGCCCTTCGAGCCTGCACCGCCATTCAATATGATC
Source organism: Rhinoraja longicauda (assembly GCF_053455715.1). NCBI lineage: Eukaryota > Metazoa > Chordata > Chondrichthyes > Rajiformes > Arhynchobatidae > Rhinoraja > Rhinoraja longicauda. The sequence continues at coordinate 19,557,986 of NC_135953.1, forward strand.
ATGGCTGATCATCCAGCTCAGTATCCCGTACCTGCCTTCTCTCCATACCCTCTGATCCCTTTAGCCACAAGGACCACATCTAACTCCCTCTTAAATATAGCCAATGAACTGGCCTCAACTACCTTCTGCGGCAGAGAATTCCACAGACTCACCACTCTCGGTCCTAAAAGACTTCCCCCTTGTGACCCCTGGTTCTGGACTTCCCCAACATCGGGAACAATCTTCCCGCATCTAGCCTCTCCAACCCCTTAAGAATTTTATATGCTTCAATAAGATCCCCCCCCCAGTCTTCTAAATTCCAGCGAGTATAAGCCCAGTCTATCCAGTCTTTCTTCATATGAAAGTCCCGCCATCCCAGGGATCAATCTCAGACAAGGGAAACAAGCACCTTAAAAAGAAAGGTGAAATGGCATTGCAAAAAGGTTCATGTGGTCGTAGAGTCATGCAGCATTGAAATGGGCCTTTCCGCCCGGCTTATCCATGCAAACTGAGATGCCTCCCTTAGCTAATCCCTTTTTCCGGCATTTGACCCTTTCCCCTCTATCCCCTTCCTACCCACATAGCTGTCAAAGTGCTTTTCCAAACACTGTGATTTTACCTGCTTCTCCATCTCTTCGGACAAGTCTTCCATATACCCACCACCCTCTGAATGAAAAACATGACCCTCAGGTCTCCTTTAAATATTTCCCTCTCACCTTAAACCTATGTCCTCTCGTCTTAGATTCCTGCAAATAAGCAATAATTATGCAAAGACAAAAAAAATCCCCCCAAGTCTCTGTGGTTTGGAGGTTGTAGTGTTTAGTAGCCTGATGGTTGTAGGGAAATAGCTGCTACTGAACCTGGACAGTACACCTTTCAGGCCCCTGTACCTTCTTCCCAAAGGCAGGAGTGAAATGAGAGTGGGATTGTGGGGAGAACAAACCCCAGAGAGATTTGAAGATTCTCCCAGCTAGCGTTCCATCAGATGGTCATAGTTTGCATACCTTGTAAATTGACATTATTAAAATCAATATGTGGTGACAAAATTGCCATTAGTTCTGCATCAGCAACCCAGCAACATATGGAATTATCCCGTCTTGACAATCTGACCACATTGACCTAAGAGCTTAGGATTTTGAGACTAATTCATTGCTTACTTGATCTAAAACCATTAAGATCTCTTATTTTTCAGTGTGCAAGCAAAACATATATATCTCCAAACCCACATTGAGCTTTCACGCGGCACAATCTTCATCTCAGTTATTCAGCTCCGGTTTCAGAACTGCGGTCCCATTTCAGATGCAATATTTTATGGTAGTGTCAAACCACTTGCACTGTTCTGCAGGCAAAGGAGCCCAAACAGAGAAGGGAAACATTTCCTTCCCAGTCCAACTTACCCAAAATGCCCCATCGATGCCCCATATCTTATTGAAACATATAAGATAATTAGGGGATTGGACACATTAGAGGCAGGAAACATGTTCCCAATGTTGGGGGAGTCCAGAACAAGGGGCCACATTCAAGAATAAGGGGTAGGCCAACTGGCTCGAAGGGCTGAATGGCCTACTCCTGCACCTATTGTCTATTGTCTATTGTCTATTGTCTATTGACTCTAGTCCCACCTGCCCACATTTGGCACAGAGCCCTCTAAACCTTTCCTATCCGTGTACCTGTCCAAATGTCTTTTAAATGTTTTGTTTTTAGTTTAGAGATACAGCACGGAAACAAGTGCTTCGGCCTACCGAGTCCACGCTGACCGGTGATCACCCCGTACACTAGCCTTATCCTACACACTAGGGACAATTTACAATTTTTGCCGAAACCGATTAACCTACAACCTTTGGAGAAACATTCAGTGCAAGGTAAAGCCAGTAAAGTCCGAACAAAGGTAATCCGAGCGTCCCCGATGAGGTGGATTGGAGTTCAGTACTTCTCTCTGAATCTGGAGGTGTGCATTTTCACACTTCTATACCTTTTGTCCGATGGGAGAGGGGAGAAGATGGAGTGGCCAGGATGTGGCTCTTTGATTATGCTGAGGCAGCGTGAGGTATAAACAGAGTCAATGGAAGGGAGGTTGGTTTGGGTGATGGTCTGGGCTGCATCTACAATTCGCTGCAATTTCTTGCAGTCTTGGATGGAGCTGTTCCCAAACCATAAAATGCTTTCTACGGCGCATCTGTAGAAGTTGGTGAGGGTTGTTGGGGAACCTGGTGAGGGTTGTTGGGGACATGCCGAACTTCCTCAGCTTTCTAAGGAAGTAGAGGCGTGGGCATAAGTGTAGAGGCAGAGACATAGAACAGACCAGTACAGCACAGAAACATGACCTTCGGCCCACAATTTCTGTGCTGAACATGACACCAGGTTGACCTAATCTCCTCTGCCTGCACGTGATCCATATCAATAGACAATAGACAATAGACAATAGACAATAGACAATATCCCTCCATCCCCTACAGGTGCTTACATAAAAGTGACAGTCCAAGTGACCTACTCCTGCTCCTACTTTCCGAAGTTCTTACACTTATATCATGATCACGTTATGGTATTAGTAATTTAACTTCGTTTAGAGAAACATCGCGGAAATATGACCTCCGGCCAACCGAGTCGGTGCTGCCAAGCAATCCCCTGACGCCAGCACTATCCGACATGCTAGGGACAATTTACAATCTTTATCAATGCCAATTAACCGACAAACCTGTATGTCTTTGGAGTGTGGGTGAAAACCGGAGCACCCCCGGCGAAAACCCACGCGGAAACAGGGAGTACGTACAAACACTGTGCAGACAGCACTCGTAGTCAGGATCTATCCCGGGCCTCTGGAACTGGAAGGCAGCAACTCTACCGCTGCGCCAACCGTGCCACCTGGAAATATATCACTATTCCTTCATTATCAGTGGGTCTGAATTCAGGAATCTTCTATGCAATTACACAAAGGAAGTTCCTTTAGCAAAGAAGATGGCAACATTTTAAGAATGCATCAACTCACATGCAATTAGGAAGCCTGGCCTGGTCTATGATGCCTTCATTCGGTCACTAAACTCTCCCCATTGATCCAGCCCACACAGTCTCGCACACCACACATTAGGCCCACGCCACACAGTTGAGGGGCCGCAGATCTCCACGGTGACTGAGTTACTCTAAGTACATACTAGCCTTGCAAAGAGCCAAATACGGTCTTTAACAAGTTGCCTTCAACTTCCATTCAAATGTTAACAGTTACAAATTACAATTTACGAGGAAGTTGCCAGGACTCGAGGGCCTGAGCTACAGGGAGAAGTTGAACAGGCTAGGACTCCATTCATTGGAGTGTATGAGGATGGAAGGTGATCTTTAGCGGTGCATAGAAACATGAGAGGATTAGATTGGGTAGAGGCATAGAATCTCTTGCCCAGAGTAGGGGAATCGAGAACCAGAGGACATAGGATTAAGGTGAGGGGGGGGGAAGATTTGATAGGAATCTGAGGGGTAACGTTTTCATCAAAAGGTGGTGGGTGTTTGGAACGAGCTGCCAGTTGAGGATAAACACAGAATGCTGGAGTAGCTCAGCGGGACAGGCAGCATCTCTGGAGAGAAGGAATGGGTGACGTTTCGGGTTGAGACCCTTCTTTAGACTGATTTCAGGGGAGTGGGCGGTACAGAGATAAAATGTAGTCGGATACAGTAAGACTGGTAGGAGAACTGGGAAGGGGAAGGGGAAGGGGATGGAGAGAGAGGGAAAGCAAGGGCTACTTGAGCAGCCAGTTGAGGCAAGTACTTTCGCAAGGTTTAAGAAACATTTAGACCAGAACATGGATAGGACAGGTTTAGAGGGATACTAGACCAAGTGGACCCATTGGGCCCAAACCTGCATTGGTGCAGCACCCTCTCCTCCACCCTCCCCCTCCCCTCTCCCCTCCTCCCTCCCTCCTCCCGAACCCCTCCCTCCACCCCTCCCTCCCCCTACCCCCCTTCCCCTCCCCCGCACTCCATCCCCCTCAACCCCCCTTATCCTCACTTCTCCCCCCTCCCTCCCTCCACCACCCCTCCCTCTCTCCCTCGGAGATAGATTTAAACTTTAAAATGTGATTAACTTTAAAAATATAACACCGATTTCAATGAAACTTTTTCCATTAGCACCAAAGAGATGATGGTGAGTAATGTGGGCCAAGAATTGTTGTGCTATTGTGTACCATTTTGGCTGTAGTTCAGGAACAAACAAACAAACAAACAAACAAACAAATGAGAGTTTTAGTATATAGATGGGCCAAACGCAGGTAGGTAGGACTAGTGTAGATGGGACATGTTGGCTGGTGTAGGCAAGTTGGGTTGAAGGGCCTGTTTCCACACTGTAAGACTATGATTCTATGACTATGACCAAGTGTTCAGTCTGGTCTCTCTCTCTGTGATAATAATCTGTGAGAGACCTTGTACCGTGGATTGATACATGACTTGAGCAGGGGAACAAACCTTGTACAGATGGTAACTGAACATATTCTGACAGCTGCAAAGCAGCCTTCAGAGCTCAGACTATCACTGATCCCCTGAAAGTAAATGACATTTTAGCTGCGTTAAACATACCCTCTGAGTAGAGCAGTATATATTTTTTATTACATTCATGGCTTTAATGAGGAATAACTTCAAGGCACATTTATATTAAAAGAATCAAGCTGAAACATTCAAAGTATGTTTAGCTTGGGCAAGTTGGTTTTGATGTCTACTCCCACTGTGGTTACAAGATTTACTGTGGACATAATTGCCAATTGTCTGCAAATGGAGTAGCCTGCGCTATCTCATATTTTCTTTTTATTGCAGGTTTTTTTCCATCATTTTTGCCTCAGCACAGGTGGGGACCAGACCCGAAACCAAACCTGGATTCAATTTTCTTGTTGTTCCTTATTTCCCTTTATAGTTGCATTAATTTTGTAGTTGTTCCTGTTTGTTGGTGTCCATTGCCGATGCTGAGGCTGAAAAGGAAGGAAACATGTCCTGACAGTGGTGAACTTTGCAAGTTTAGCAGATACAGGCCCTTTGGCCCACCGAGTCTGCACCGACCAGCGATCCCCACACATTAACACTATCACACATACACACACACACACACTAGAGACAATTTTTACATTTATACCTAGCCAATTAACCTACAAACTTGAACATCTTTGGAGTGTGGAAGGAAACCGAAGATCGCGGAGAAAACTCACGCAGATCACGGGGAGAACGTACAAACTCCAAGGATGGAACCCGGGTCCCTGACACTGTAAAGCAGCAACTCTACCGTTGTGCCACCATCTAGAATATCGGTTACTGTTTTAGTTTTGGTTCATTGTCACGTGTACAGAGTGTACAGTCAGCGGAAAGACAATACATGATTACAATCGAGCCATCCACAGTGTACAGATACATGATAAGCAATAATGTCCAGTGCAAAGTAAAGCTAGTAAAGTCCGATCACAGATAGTCAGAGGGGCCGCGATATGGTTGCTCGTAGTTCGTGATCGGGCTCTAGTTGCAGTAGGATGATTCAGTTGCCTGATAACAGCTGGGGAGGAACGGGGGGGTGTACCTGAATCTGGAGGTGTACGTTTTCACACTTCTATAATCCAATAATAGGATTTGGGAATATAACCCAAAATCTACTCATAAGAATACACCATATCCATTAGCATCGGCATATAACACTAACATAGTTTTTAAACTCACTTAAGGGCGTCACAGTAACGCAGCGATAGACCTGCAGCCTCACAGCACCAGAGACCCAGGTTCGATCCTGACTTTGGGTGCTGTCTGTGCAGAGATTGTATATTCTCCCTGTGACCAGATGGGATTTCGCCAGGTACTCCGGTTTCTTCCCACATCTCAAAGATGTGCAGGTTTGTAGGTTAATTGGCTTCTGTAAATTGCTCCTAGTGGGATACCATACAGGTGATCAAGGACCTGTTTCCACATTCTATCCCTAAACTAAAATATTAATTTGGAGAATATCTCCTAATGTCAAAATATTACATACTAAATTAGACAAGAGCCTTGATCGATTGATTGATTGATTGATTGATGCTTGAAAGATTTGGCATGGAAACAGGCCCTTCGGCCCATCAATCATCCGTTCACACTAATCCTATGTTATCCCACTTTCACATGCAGTCCCTACACACAAAGGCCAATTGAACAGCTAACTAACACGCCTTTGGAATGGGGGAGGAACCCGGAGCACCCAGAGGAAACCGAATGGTCACCGAGAGAACGAGAGAACGAGAAAACTCCACACAGACAGCACCCCACGGTCATGATTGAACGCGGGTCTCTGGCGCTGGGAGGCATCAGCTCAACAAAAAGTGCCACTGTGCCACCCTTGTAAGAGATAATAGGGCAAGTTAACAAATGCTGGGTAAAAGATAGAAATGCGAAGGCTACAACAGGGGCTGCTGGAGATGTGACCAGCAAGGTGGAGAAATGAAAATCAGGGAAGGCCAGAAATGCAGAAGAGTAGATTGTAGAAGTTTTTTTGGTCCAGAGGAGAATCTAAAAAGATGGTATTTATTCACAAAATGCTGGAGTAACTCAGCAGGTCAGGCAGCATCTCGGGAGAGAAGGAATGGGTGACGTTTCGGGTCGAGACCCTTCTTCAGACTGATGTCAGGTGGGCGGGACAAAGGAAGGATATAGGTGGAGACAGGAAGATAGAGGGAGAACTGGGAAGGAGGAGGAGACGGGAGGGACAGAGGAACTATCTAAAGTTGGAGAAGTCGATGTTCATACCACTGGGCTGCAAGCTGCCCAGGCGAAATATGAGGCTCCAATTTCCGGTGGGCCTCACTATGGCACTGGAGGAGGCCCATGACAGAAAGGTCAGACTGGGAATGGGAGGGGAAGTTGAAGTGCTCGGCCACCGGGAGATCAGTTTGGTCAATGCGGACCGAGCGCAGGTGTTCAGCGAAGCAATCGCCGAGCCTGCGCTTGGTTTCGCCGATGTAAATAAGTTGACATCTAGAGCAGCGGATGCAATAGATGAGGTTGGAGGAGGTGCAGGTGAACCTGTGTCTCACCTGGAAAGACTGTTTGGGTCCTTGGATGGAGTTGAGGGGGGAGGTAAAGGGACAGGTGTTGCATCTCGTGCGGTTGCAGGGGAAAGTGCCCGGGGTTGGGGTGGTTTGGGTAGGATGGGACGAGTGGACCAGGGAGTTACGGAAGGAACGGTCTCTGTTTATCTAAAAAGATGGATTGTGTAAACGATTGTGTAGACACGAGAGTTGAAAGCTTACTGCATTGGGAGAGGGGGTTGGATTCCTGGGCACAGAGTGATGTAAGGTAGGATATCAGCAGTTGTATTTTTGATAAGATTAGGTCAACAGAGGGTTCAAAGTGGGAAATTAGCCAAGGGACCAGGGGATAATCAAGTCCATTGGTAGCTTAGGCATCGTTAATGGTTTCTCCACCCCACTGAGTTGCGGGTGCTAAGTTATTGATTATATTTAAGATGAAAGTTAATAGAATTTTTTGACATGAGTGTCAAGGGATACGGGGGACTGATAAGAAAGTCGACGAGGTACAAATTTATTTGGAGTTTCCTTTTAAATGAAAATTTGTTTGGGGAATTTTTCCTCTAAAGTTTAGACATCAGTTAGAAGAATAAAGAGTGGATGGCATGATCAAATCTCCACATTTTATGAAATTAAATATTTTATTTGCAGTCCACACGGAAGGCTAGGTGCACGAAAAATGTTCCCGATGTTGGGGGGAGTCCAGAACCAGGAGTCACAGTTTAAGAATAAGGGATAGGCCATTTAGGACTGAGATGAGGAAAAACCTTTTCACCCAGAGAGTTGTGAATCTGTGGAATTCTCTGCCGCAGAAGGCAGTGGAGGCCAATTCACGAGATGTTTTCAAGAGAGAGCTAGATTTAGCTCTTCGGGCTAAGGGAATCAAGGGATATGGGGTGAAGGCAGGAACGGGGTACTGATTTTGGATGATCAGCCATGATCATATTGAATGGTGGTGCTGGCTCGAAGGGCCAAATGGCCTACTTCTGCACCTAATTTATATGTTTCTATGTTTCTAAAAGCTGGAGAATAACTGGTGCAGCGAGGGTTAATATTTTCGGCCTCATGTAGTTGGATATTCCCTGCTACGGGCAATGATAGGAGAGAAGAATTTATTCTTGCAGATCTCAGATTATGTCCAGACATCAATGTAATTTATTGCAACAGGTTGCAAAGAGAAACGTGTTCCAGCACGAATCTCTGCACGTCCCATGAAAAATAAAATTGTAATATCTGTGGAAAATAAAACAACAGGAGTAGTTTTCTCCTACCACAGCCGAGGACCCCGTACTACATTGAACCTAATATAGTCTCTGATATTGTGGATTTGAACCTGCAACGAACCTGGGTCCCATCCAGGTACAACACCAGATCCATTTCTCAGCAAGACATGGAAACATGTTGCAGCGCCTCCTGTGGCCAACACCACCACCACCACCTAGAAACATAGAAACATAGCAAATAGGTGCAGGAGTAGGCCATTCGGCCTTTCGAGCCAACACCGACATTCAATATGATCATGGCTGATCATCCAAAATCAGTACCCCATTCCTGCTTTTTCCCCATATCCCTTGATCCCCTTTAGCCCTAAGAACTAAATCTAACTCTCTCTTGAAAACATCCAGTGAATTGGCCTCCACTGCCTTCTGTGGCAGAGAATTCCACAGATTCACAACTCTCTGGGTGAAAAAGATTTTCCTCATCTCAGTCCTAAATGGCCTACCCCTTATTCTTAAGACATTACAATTGATGGCATTGCAGAGATAAATGATTTAATAACTGGACAAGATAATACAAACAAATTATCAACAGCTTATGTTGGCACAGTTCGTGGGATCCAAACAGTGTTTGCTTGCTTCAAATCCCTCTTCACTTTCCAACTGCACTGCTGTTGTAAATAAGCCCATATCATCAATGGTATTTTTTTTGGCTCCTGGCTCCTATCCACACGGACTGATCTCCATCTGTTAAAACTATAATAGATTTTAACGTCTGGTTCCTATTTTCTCTTTGGTTTGAGATAATCCTTCTGTCCAGAGCAAACTTTCCAGCCAGAGGATGAGATATCCAACTTGTCCTGAGGGTACGTCCAATACTTCTTTCAGGCCAGCCTGCCAAGGGTTCAACTCGGGTGACAAGAGAAGGAGCTGGTTTCCTCTTTGTACCCCAAGCAGATAATCTAATTCTCAGGGAGAAAGCATGCGGAGGAAAGTAGAGAATGATACATTAATCAGGCCGGACGGAGATTAAGCTGCTGATAGGTCCCAAACCAATGGCTCATTTACAAAGTGTGACTAATATTGCAAAATAAGCAAACAAAGATGCTAAGTGCATACAGTATTATTGGGTGAATGCATAACAAAGGTGGAAAAACTCAGCGGGTCATGCAGCATCAGTGAGAAATGAACTGTTACTATTTCAGGTCTGTGTCGCTTGGGTAGCTTACAACCCAGCGGTATGAACATAGAATTCTCCAATTTTCAATAATTTCCCCTCCCCTTCATCCCCCAACACCCCCCCACCCCACCCTCACCTCTTTCACTCCCCCTCCTCACACCCCTCCCATGAACCCTGGCTGACCTGGTCTCTCCCCCCCCCCCCTACATTCCTTCCTCCAGCTTCACAATTTGCAACAATTCTATCCTCAAGCTTTGCAACTCTTTTGCTTTTTGGCTCAGACCGTTTTTTTTGTTTCATCTCTGGCCTTTGTCCAGCATGCTGCCGATCATAAAACCCCATTGCCTATTACCACCCATACTTTGTCCCTGCTCCTCCCCTCTTTGAGCTTTGTTTCCCACCCCCCTGCAATTAGTCTGAACAAGGGTCTCAACCCGAAGTGTCACCTATTCATGTTCTCCAGAGGTGCTGCCGGACCCGTTGAGTTACTCCACCACTTTGTGTCCTTCTTTGGCAAACCAGCGCCTGCAGTTCCTTGTTATTACATTAATATTTCAGGCGCTACACATGATGAGTCTCTCATCGGCACGGTGGCGCAGCGGTAGAGTTGCTGCCTTACAGCGAATGCAGCGCCGGAGGCTCAGGTTCGATCCTGACTACGGGCGCCGTCTGTACGGAGTTTGTACGTTCTCCCCGTGACCTGCGTGGGTTTTCTCCGAGATCTTCGGTTTCCTCCCACACTCCAAAGACATACAGGTATGTAGGTTAATTGACTGGGTAAATGTAAAAATTGTCCCTAGTGTGTGTAGGATAGTGTTAATGTGCGGGGATCGCTGGGCGGCGCGGACCCGGTGGGCCGAAGGGCCTGTTTCCGCGCTGTATCTCTAAATCTAAATCTAAAAAATCTCGTGTGATTTCGAATGAGATATATATAACAAGGCATTGTTCAGATTGAGACTTTGCAGCACCAGGAAAAGTTTGTTGTTCTGGCACCACAGTGAATATATATCTCATTCGACCACTTCAACGCAGGGGGCTTCGATCGCCAGGACGCGGGAGCTTCGACCACCCCAACACAGGGGCTTCGATCGCCAGCTGTGGGAGTTTCAATCGCCCTGACTGCGGATGGTTCGACTGTCCCGACCGCGGGAGAAAATGACTGAAGAAGATTAGACTTTATTGCCTTCCAACACAATGAGGAATGTGGGGAATCCATTGTGGTGGATGTTTAAGTTAACTTTTATGTAGCCGTGTGTCTTGTTGCTTTTTTTGGTATGGCTGTATGGTAATACGAATATCACTGTACCTTAATTGGTACACGTGGCAATAAAATACCCTTGAAACCTTTGAAACCTTTGAAACCTTTGAAACCTTTGAACTTAGCTTTGCACTTGCAACGATATTGCACTCCCTCAGTATCAAACTGGATCATGGGCGCATCCATGGTTTTTGATTCAGAGAGGGAATAATCAAATAATAAAAATCATTCATGTAAAAACAGAATACAGTCGATGCTCCAACTCCAAAAATAAAAACAAAAGCTGCAAGGTGACAGAATTCTAATGGATTAGAGGGTATTAGCCGGAAGGAAAGGTTGGATAAACTTAGTGTAGAAAGGAACTGCGGATGCTGGTTTATACAGAAGACAGACACAAAGTGCTGGAGTAACTCCGCGGGTCAGGCAGCATCTCTGTAGAAAAAGGATGGGTGACATTTCGGGTCAGGACCCTTCTTCAGGCTGTTCTCAACCCGAAACGTCACCCATCCTTTTTCTCCAGAGATATTGCCTGACCCACTGAGTTACTCCAGCATTTTGTGTCTTTGGACAAACTTAGATTGTTTTCTCTGGAGCATTGGAGGCTGAGGGGAGAACTGATAGTATATAAAATTGTGTGAGGCATAGATGGGGTAGACAGTCAGACCTTTTTTCCCAGGCAGAAAATGACAAAGACTAGAGGGCATAGCTTTCAGGTGAGAGAGGCAAATTTTAAACGGGTTGTTATTTGCACAAAGAATAGTCGGTGAGTGAATCATGCTGCCAGGGATGGTGGTGGAGGCAGTTACGATGGTGGCATTTAGGAAGCTTTTAGATAGGCACATGGATTTGCAGGGAATAGAGGGATATGTATCACGTGCAGGCAGAGTTTAATTGGCATCATATTCGGTATAGACATTGTGAGCCGAAGGGCCTGTTCCTGTACTGTACCATTCTATAGAGGAGATGTAAAAGAGGAGGTATAAATTCCAGAGCAGGAGATGACCTGGAATTGCCAAGAATACAGAAGAAATACTGGAAATCTGGTATATAGTTTAGTTTATTGTCACTTGTACCGAAGTACACTGAAAAGCTTTTGTTGCATGTTATCCAGTCCAGAAAGACAATACGATTACAGTCAAGCCATTTACAGTGTACAGATACATGATAAAGGAATAACGTTTAGTGCAAGGTAAAGCCAGCAAAGTCTGATCAAGGGTAGTCTGAGGGTCACCAAAGACAATAGACAATAGACAATAGGTGCAGGAGGAGGCCATTCGGCCCTTCGAGCCAGCACCGCCATTCAATGTGATCATGGCTGATCACTCTCAATCAGTATCCCGTTCCTGCCTTCTCCCCATACCCCCTGACTCCGCTATCCTTAAGAGCTCTATCCAGCTTTCTCTTGAATGCATTCAGAGAATTGGCCTCCACTGCCTTCTGAGGCAGAGAATTCCACAGATTCACAACTCTCTGACTGAAAAAGTTTTTCCTCATCTCAGTTCTAAATGGCCTACCCCTTATTCTTAAACTGTGGTCCCTTGTTCTGGACTCCCCCAACATTGGGAACATGTTTCCTGCCTCTAACGTGTCCAACCCCTTAATAATCTTATACGTTTCGATAAGAGGTAGATAGCAGTTCAGCACTGCTCTCTGGTTGTGGTGGGATGATTCAGTCGCCTGATGAACAGCTGGGAAGAAACTGCCCCTGAATCTGGAGGTGTGCATTTTCACACTTCTGTACCTTTTGCCTGATGGGAGAGGGGAGAAGAGGGAGTGGCCAGGGTGCGACTCGTCCTTGATTATGCTGCTGGCCTTGCCGAGGCAGCGTGAAGTATGAATGGAGTCAATAGAAGGGAGGTTGGAATAGAAATGCTGGTCGTCTGAAAATCATTGACTGTTGAGTCTGGAATTCCATGATGTGAATATTTCCCAATAGATGGGACATATAGTGCAGTTCTTCAAACTTCATTTGAAAAGTGTCGGAGGCCGAGGGCAAAGAGGTTGCTTTGGGATCGGGATGTAAAGTGACAGAATTCCAATATCTGCAGTTTTCTTATTTTCATTTACAAATAACTGGAAGCTTGGGATCTCACTTGGGGGATGAATGTTGATACTCCACAGAGTGATTTGTTCCCCCAACTCTCACAAGCGCTCTGCTGCAATTCAAAATACGGAAAACAAAGGCCTCCAGTCATGTAATTAGGAATCCTTCGGTCAGCAGAATGGGTAAAGGGCTAGAATAAATTAAAAGGAAGGCTGACTCAATTGCAAGGTAAGAAGAAATCCAAGCTGCAGGAGAGCTGTGACAAGCCACGATGGAACGCAAAAACAATGGTAAAAGATGTGCAAAAAGTAAACATGGTGAAAAACCTTGCCAGGAATAACAAGATTCATAGCAGCTGATGTGAGGAATATATGAAGAAGAAGTAAATGAAAAAACCCATTGTGGGTCCAATCAAGACAGATGTTTCGATGTGTATGAGTCTATAATGCACAATAAGAACTGATTAAACAGCTTTTCTACATCTATAAAAAGGTGCCACAAAAATGATTAGCAAGTGTGAAAACAGTAGGAGAAACATTTTTAACATGGATCTGTAATTCACTGGGAGGCATTAGACAGAGGAGACAGCACAGTAGCAGAGTTAGTATAGTTGCTGCCTCGCTGTTCCAGTGGCCCAATTGATTTGTATGTAGAGTTTTTCTCCCTGAGACCATGCAAGATTTCTCCATTTGCTCCCGTTTATTCCCACAACACAATGATGCGTGGGTTGTTAAGATACATTGCCCACTGTAAATTACCCATCAAATGTGGGTTAGCGCCAGATTCTGAGTGGGTGGATTGGAATGTAGGCTGAATATAAAGGGTTTTGTGTTAAATGGTTGGCACGGACTGTATGACTCTATGAGCAGGAATTTTGGTCTCAGGACAGCCGCCAGCATCTACATCTCCAACGCACGCTGCCTCAGGAAAGCCGCCAGCATCTACATCTACAACGCACGCTGCCTCAGGAAAGCCACCAGCATCTACAAGGACTCCACACACCCATGCCATCTTCTGTTTGAACTACTTCCATCTGGCAGACGTTAGAAGGCCTTCGACGCCCGCACCTCCAGACTAAGAAACAGCTTTATCCCTCGAGCTATAGCTGCTCTGAATCGGACCTGTTGAGAGCCCCCCCCCGTGACCTGTCTCTGTCCCCAGGGTCATCTGTCACAACTGACCCCTGCATGAACCTTTCTGCACTTTACCTTGTTTCCTTTCTTCCCCTCCTTTTGGTGTTTTTGTTTTTGCCGTGTTTTATTTATTTTATAGCATCGATGTGGAAGTGGCATCCTTAATCTCATTGTACTTGTACAATGACAATAAAGAAGATTGTGCATTGTATTGCATTGTATTGTATTGAGTAAGGGGAAAGGTTGGGACTTAATTACTTGGAGCGTAGGAGGCTGAGTAGAGATGTTACAGAGGTGTATAAGATCATGAGGGAAAAGAGAAGGTGAATGCACGGATTCCTTTACACAGGGATGGGGAATTAAGAACCAGAGTTTAAGATGCAAGGGACAAGATTTAGTAAGAACGTAAGGGGCAACATTTTCACCAAGGGAATGGTGGGTATATGGAATGAGCTGCCACAGGAGCAAGTTGAGGCAGTTACTGTAAGTTACTTGGACGGGTACATGAATAGGAAAGGTGGCAAAGCCGCACAGTTGCTGCCTTACATCGCCAGAGACCCGGGTTCGATCCTGACTGTGGATACTGTCTGAATGGAGTTTGCACGCTCCCCCAGTGACCGCGTGGGATTTCTCCGGGTGCTCCAATTTTCTCCCACACTCCAAAGACGTACTAGGTTAATTAGATTCTGTAAATTGTAAATTGTCCCCAGTGTGTAGGATAGTGCTAGTGTACGGGGTTAGATAGCTCCTCTGTCCCTCCCTTCCCCTCCCCCTTCCCAGATCTCCCTCTATCTTCCTGTCTCCACCTATATCCTTCCTTTGTCCCGCACCCCTGACATCAGTCTGAAGAAGGGTCTCGACCCGAAACGTCACCCATTCCTTCTCTCCTGAGATGCTGCCTGTCCCGCTGAGTTACTCCAGCATTTTGTGAATAAATACCTTCTAGTGTACGGGGTGATCGCTGGTCAGCGTGGGCTCAATGGGCCAAAGGGCCTGTTTCCACGCTGTATCTCTAAAGTCTAGTTTAGAGGGATATGGGCCAACTCGGGCAAGTGGGACTAGCTTGCCTGGGGCATCTTGGTCAGCACAGACGGGTTGGACCAATAGGTCTGTATGCCCGTGCTACATGACTCTATCTGCGGACAGTCTGAACTGGGCTGGGGGGCAGAGTTGAGCACAACACATGTGAAACCGTTCTCTGTGATAGATTTGTCTGATCCTTTGTTCTCTTCACCGCCGAGTCCAATTACTGTAAGTGCGGCACCGAAGAGACAGAGCATGCAGCAAAACAAGTCTGAATGAAACCAAAACTGGGAACGTGGAAGTGCCGCTCCTTGTCGATGGCAAGAAGGAAGCTACTCCTATTTTCTATGTTTGTATGTTTCTATGAGGTGCTCTTGTTGTCGCTGCAGGTGTGGCCCACAAGCCAAGGCCTGCACAGCAGACGTCACCCCACCTACCTTCCTCTTCACCAGTGGACAGGAAAGGTTTAGGTTTGGAGGGTTATGGGCCAAACGCGCGCAGGTGGGACTAGTGTAGATGGGGCACCTTGGTCGGCACGGGCAAGTTTGCTCGAAGGACCCGTTTCCATGCTGTATGGTTTCATGACCTGGAGAAACAACTTTGACGTGACACACAGGTCTCCAGTAGAAGTTAATTCTACCACTCACCTACGCTATGGAACCAATTATGGTGCCAACCCACATGTATTTGGGAATGCTGGAGGAGACCAGGGAATTCAAAAGAAGTACATGTGCCCACAGGGAGAACCTGCAAACTCCCCACAGACAGCGCTGATCGCTGTGACTCTGTTAGATAAACCCCATCACCATCTCACCTGGCCTTATCGAAGAATGTCTGAAGGGAAACACCTTTGATCACAAGTCAACCAGGCAGAGGTGTGCAGGCACTGCCCTGGGGGCTCTGTATGAGTAAGAAAAGATGAATTCTGTTGGATGGTTGCCTGCCATGATTGTCCAAGTCACTTAGACAATAGACAATAGACAATAGGTGCAGGAGGAGGCCATTCGGCCCTTCAAGCCAGCACCGCCATTCAATGTGATCATGGCTGATCATTCTCAATCAGTACCCCGTTCCTGCCTTCTCCCCATACCCCCTGACTCCGCTATCCTTAAGAGCTCTATCCAGCTCTCTCTTGAGATGCATTCAGAGAATTGCCTTCTGAGGCAGAGAATTCCACAGATTCACAACTCTCTGACTGAAAAAGTTTTTTCTCATCTCAGTTCTAAATGGCCCACCCCTTATTCTTAAACTGTGGCCCCTTGTTCTGGACTCCCCCAACATTGGGAACATGTTTCCTGCCTCTAACGTGTCCAACCCCTTAATAAATCTTATACGTTTCGATAAGATCTCCTCTCATCCTTCTAAATTCCAGTGTATACAAGCCTAGTCGCTCCAGTCTTTCAACATATGACAGTCCCGCCATTCCGGCTGAACGGCTCAGCATCTGAACTCTCAGACATATGTCTATGCTTTGCTGGCAAGAAGGTCCCTCCCCATCGGATCCCCCGCCTTCATGAAAGCAGTAAACAAGATACAGAATGAACCCAAACACGTCAGCATTATTTTATGCAAAACACAAAGAGCCGGATTAACTCAGTGGGTCAGGCAGCATCTGTGGAGGGAATGGATAGGTACTGTTCTGGATGGAGACCTTTCTTCAGAGCGTCATCAAGTGCAGCACGGTGGCACCGCAGAACAGTTGCTGTCTTACAGCATCAGAGGCCCGGGTTCGACCCTGACCATGAGAGCTGGCTGTACTGAGTTTGTACATTCTCCACATCACATGTGTGGGTTTTCTCCAGGATCTCCGGTTTCCTATAACACTCCAAAGACGTACAGGTTTGTAGGTCAATTGCCTTTTGGTAATTGTAAATTGCCCCTTGTGTGTGCAGGATAGTGTTAGTGTGTGCGGATCGCTGGTCAGCACGTACTAGGTGGCCAAAGGGCCTGTTTCCACGTTATATTTCTAAACTGTAAATTATAAGAGTGGCAATGAGAGGTGCACAGACCGCCCCAACGTGGCAACTTCAACAGCCTGACCACGTGAGAAGACGGCAGGGAAGAGAAAAACACATTCTGGCCTTCCATCACAGTGAGGAGGTGACTGGAGGAGACTCACTGTGATGGATGTTTCTTTTTGTTTGGTGTTGGTTTATGATTGTATGTGTTATTGCATTTTTATTGATTATTCTTATTGGTCTTATTGTTGAACTGCGGGTAATTTTTCATTTCACTGCACATTTATGTGTATGTGACAAATAAATTGATTATTGACTATTGACTTGCCCACAGTAGGGGAATCGAGAACCAGAGGACATAGGTTCAAGGTGAAGGGGAAAAGATTTAATAGGAATCCGAGGGGTAACTTTTTCACACAAAGGGTCGTGGGTGTATGGAACAAGCTGCCAGAGGAGGTAGTAGAGGCTGGGGCTATCCCATCGTTTAAGAGACAGTAAGACAGGTACATGGATAGGACAGGTTTGGAGGGATATGGACCAAGCGTAGGCAAGTGGGACTAGTGTAGCTGGGACATTGTTAGCCAGTGTGGGCAAGTTGGGCCGAAGGGCCTGTTGCCACATTGTATCACTCTATGACTCTATGAATTTATGAGAGGGAGAACAGCCATGTTATCACTTTGATTCTTGCGCCCAGTGGGTAATGGGTTTGGGGATTCTAGGCCTTCTGCAGACCTGGAGCACATAACCCAACTTGTATGCGAGTACTTTACGAGGGGACTGTTGCACTTCCAGTGGAGCTGTTCTTCAGAAAATTCTTGAGAAAGAGTCAAGAGAAACAAGTGAAGAGTGGAGACAGAAAGAGTTACAGAAAGAGCTGGTTTACAACAAAAAAAAGATGCAAAGTGCTGGAGTAACTCCGAGTCTGAAGAAATGGTCTCAGTCGATTAGAATTGGTCACATCATTTCCTCCATCGTGATACTTAACACTGGTGTTCTTCAGGGTTATGTGATCCTGACCAACCAGCCATTTCACACCCCTTTCCCAGAGGAGCTACCACATACTATTACCCTTAACTCTACATCATTTGCAACATGTACAACCACACTGTGCTACTCAATGCAGTTTAGTTTAGTTTAGTTTAGAGATACAGCACGGAAACAGGCCCTTCAGCCCACCGGGTCCATGCCGACCAGCGATCCCCGCATATTAACATTATCCTACACCCACTGGGAACAATTTTTACATTCACCAAGCCAATTAACCTACATACCTGCACCCCTTTGGAGTGTGGGAGGAAACCGAAGATCTCAGAGAAAACTCACGCAGGTCACGGGGAGACCAATCTTCTTCTGAGCCTGGTAAAACAGAAGCACAGTTCGCAGGGGATGTTGCACTCTCTCCTTTCTCGCTCTCCCCTCCCCTCCAGGATGGAACTCCTGGGGTTGTAAGGAGTAGGGCTGACAAGGTGCAGGGTAATTAGACCAGTAACCACTGATTGGACCCAGACGAGGCTCATTTGGCCGTGGCCTCAGTTTACTCCCGAGTGCCAGTGTTTTCCAGCAGCCAGGCATTGTTTGTGGTGCTGATCATAGACTTCCTCTGGCCTGTCTGCTGGTGATGGAGGTCGGAGCGGCCCTAAGAGGGGACATGTCACCACCGGGCAGCACGGTGGCACAGCAGTAGAGTTGCTGCCTTACCGCGTCACAGACCCAGGTTCGATCCCTGACTCTGGGTGCTGTCTGCACGGACTTTGTACGTTCTCCCCGTGATCTGCATGGGTTTTCTCCAAGGGCTCCGGTTTCTTCCCACACTCCAAAGACGTACTTGTTTGTAGTTAATTGGTTTTGTTAAAAAAAAAATTGTAAAATGGAATGTTGGCCTTCATAACAAGAGGAGTTGAGTATAGGAGCAAAGAGGTCCTTCTGCAGTTGTACAGGGACCTAGTGAGACCGCACCTGGAGTACTGTGTGCAGTTTTGGTCTCCAAATTTGAGGAAGGATATTCTTGCTATTGAGGGCTTGCAGTGTAGGTTTACTACGTTAAGTCCCGGAATGGCGGGACTGTCATATGTTGAAAGACTGGAGCGACTAGGATTGTATGCACTGGAATTTAGAAGGATGAGAGGAGATCTTATCAAAACGTATAAGATTATTAAGGGGTTGGACACGTTAGAGGCAGGAAACATGTTCCCAATGTTGGGGGAGTCCAGAACAAGGGGCCACAGTTTAAGAATAAGGGGTAGGCCATTTAGAACTGAGATGAGGAAAAACTTTTTCAGTCAGAGAGTTGTGAATCTGTGGAATTCTCTGCCTCAGAAGGCAGTGGAGGCCAATTCTCTGAATGCATTCAAGAGAGAGCTAGATAGAGCTCTTAAGGATAGCGGAGTCAGGGGGTATGGGGAGAAGGCAGGAACGGGATACTGATTGAGAATGATCAGCCATGATCACATTGAATGGCGGTGCTGGCTCGAAGGGCCGAATGGCCTCCTGCACCTATTGTCTATTGTCTATCTTCAACAACACTCCCAACTCTCCAATCTCCACTCACCACATTGAACTGCAGGAGATCAGGCAGATTGCACTCGAGGAGTTTAAAAATGGGCAATCAATGTCTATTCTGGTGACACATACCATGAGCGAGCTACGAAAATGCACACTTCTGGGAAACACACTGATCATAATTTCTCCATTTCTTCATTTGCAATATCATTGGAATATTATAGGATAGAAGTTAATGACAGCAATAACAATATTGTGACATTTCAGGGTACATACCTCATCCATCTTTCAAAGAGGAGATTAACCTGTCTACGTTAAAGGAATAGATTGAAAATGTTAAAAAAACTATTACATTGTAAAAAATGTTTAATAAGTAGCAAAACTTGTTCACGTTACTTTCAATTATGGATTAATGTTGAGCAATATACTCTGTCACTCCAACATATCATTCACCAAAACACCACCCTTACCTTGACCAAGAATGCAGAGGTTTACCACCCACACCAGTTCAGAATCTGATTGATCCACAAGACCTGATCTATTCTGTCACCATAGAATTTTTTCGTTTTTAATGCTTTATTCCAACATATACTTCATTGTGGTGGATTACGTAATGCGAAGCTTACTTGCATGACCAAACAAAATTATATCATATCTGGCCTGCCAGGTTTCTCTTATTCAAATCACATTGGTGCCTGCAACACCCAGTGATCTGCAATTATCCCTGTAAAACCAGTCTTCCTTTCTATCTGTTATCAGCCCTACATGCTCAACATCAGGGTAGAGGAGTATTTGTTTTTAAAGGGTTTAACAGTACTGTAAACAATATTTAACTACAACGCGGTACGAGTTTGCTGGAGGATTATTCAATCCATTCTTTGATATGCCTGTCAGCCGGGAACAACACTAGGCAGCACCATCCCTAAACCTCTGGACTTTGGCCTTTGGGCCTCCATCTGCACCAGGCTTCTTGTATTGCTGACCGACAGACCTCAGTCGATTAACAAAAATAGACGCAAAGTGCTGGAGTAACTCAGCGAGTCAAGCAGCATCTCCGGAGAACATGGGTAGGTAACCTTTCAGGTTGGGACCCTTCTTCAGACTTAAGAAGGGACCAAACACAAAATGTCCCCTATCCATGTTCTCCAGGGAGGCCGCCTGATCTGCTGAGTTAATCCAGCACTTTGAGTCTTTTTTTTTGTTGGTAAACCAGCATCTGCAGTTCCTTATGTCTCTCAGTCGATTAGAATTGGTCATAACGTTTCCTCCATCTTGAAGCTCAACACTAGTGTTCTTCAGGGTTGTGTGCTCCTGAACCAAGCGCAGCGCAGTGGCGCAGCAGTAGAGTTGCTGTCTTAGCGTTGAAGTCCAGAACCAGGGGTCACAGCTTAAGGATAAGGGGGAAGTCTTTTAGGACCGAGATGAGAAAACATTTCTTCACACAGAGTGGTGAGTCTGTGGAATTCTCTGCCACAGAAGGTAGTTGAGGCCAGTTCATTGGCTATATTTAAGAGGGAGTTAGATGTGGCCCTTGTGGCTAGAGGGATCAGGGGGTATGGTGAGAAGGCAGGTACAGGTTACTGAGCTGGATGATCAGCCATGATCATATTGAATGGCGGTGCAGGCTCGAAGGGCCGAATGGCCTACTCCTGCACCTATTTTCTATGTTTCTATGCTTACAGCGCCAGCGACCCTGGTTCGATCGTGACGACAGATGCCGTCTGTACGGAGTTTGTAGGTTCTCCCCGTGACCTGCGTAGGTTTTCCCCGGGCCCTTCGGTTTCCTCCCACACTCCAAAGACGTACAGATGTGTAGGTTGATTGGCTTCGGCAAAGATTGTAAATTGTCCCTAGTGTGTAGGATAGGGTTAGCGTGCAGGGATCGCTGGTCGGCGCGGACTCAGTCGGCCGAAAGTCTTGTCACCGCGCTATATCTCTAAACTAAAAAGCTCGTTCACACCCCTTTCCAGGAGATGTTGCCACATGCTCTTACCCTTAACTCTATTCTTGTACTTTAAATGGTTTCTGCCTGACTTGGATTGCACAACAATCCTGAGCCATTCTGCTCTCTTGAACACATGGTTTGTATTTATTATTACTTTGCATATACTGTTTACTATGGGAGCTTCGTGTGAACAAGGAATTTAATTTGCGTACATGACAATAAACTAATCTGGATCGGCATCAGCATTGGCTTGCTGAAGGGGCTGGGCATTATGGAGAGTGTACAGGTCAATGCTTATCCCCCCAATCAGAAACAGATTATTATTTTTTTTCACATTTCAGTTTATAGAAACTTGTTGAGCGTCAATGAACCAACGTCGTCGAGCTAATTGGTCAAAGTTAGAAACCACACAACTGCACAACATGCTCAAGTCCTCATACAGCTTATAGACAATAGACAATAGACAACAGACAATAGGTGCAGGAGTAGGCCATTCGGCCCTTCGAGCCAGCACCACCATTCAATGTGATCATGGCTGATCATTCACAATCAGTACCCCGTTCCTGCCTTCTCCCCCCTCCCCCTGACTCCGCTATCTATAAGAGCTCTATCTAACTCTCTCTTGAAAGCATCCAGAGAATTGGCCTCCACTGCCTTCTGAGGCAGAGAAGTCCACAGATTTACAACTGAAAAGATTTTTCCTCATCTCCGTTCTAAATGGCCTACCCCTTATTCTTAAACTGTGGCCCCTGGTTCTGGACTCCCCCAACATTGGGAACATGTTTCCTGCCTCTAACGTGTCCAACCCCTTAATAATCTTATATTTTTCAATAAGATGCCCTCTCAACCTTCTAAATTCCAGCGTATGCAGTCACAGGTTGAGCCGGTGACTGATGGCCCGCCCACCCCAGTAATCCGGACAAAATCACGAGAGCTCAGCTGAAATTCCCTGAGCGACCACAGGTGGCATCGCGAGTAGCGAGCCCTCTTTCAGGTCGTGTCCCTCCATTGGGATGGAATCGACCATGCTCTCAATAGAGCACTGTCTCTGGGGGCTACAACATGAGCTGCAACAACAGCCGTGTCACCACAATGAGTGGCGGGTGAAGAAGGATTCGCTGCTGCAAGCTGTGACTCAGTAGTTTCATGGGTGATCCAACATTCCACAAGGCCGCCCTCCTGCCCCAACCAATAACCATTCATTCCCTTACCAATGACCTATTGCGCCTTTAAGCGTACCTGAGGATTCTGCCCCCCACAACTCTCTGTGGCAAAGAGTTCCAAAGAATCACAACTTTGTGAGAGATTAAGATAAATTTTCCTTACCTCTGTCTTAAATTAGCGCACTATTCCTTGATAGTCTCGGAGTGCACCATGAGAGGAAGCTTTTGGTATTGTAACATTTTGCAGACTAACTCCCTTAATGTTCTTCTAAACTCCAATCAGTAGAGTTCTAACCTGCCCAACTTAACCTCATCAGTCAATCCCTCCATTCCCAGAATATCCCAGTGAAACTCCCCAGAACCACCTGCAATGAAGTAAGATCTTTCTAACAATAGAGGGACCAAAATTGTTTGGAGTACTCCAAGTGTCTTGTAGAAAATGTCCCTATGGTCAGAGAGTCGTGCAGCGTGGAAACAGGCCTTTCAGCCCAACTTGCCCATACTGGCCAACATGGCCAGCTACACTAGTCCCACCTGCCTGCGTTTGGCCCATGGTATTCCAACTCCCTGAAATCAGCCCATTAACCTTCCACATTACCTGACGCACACCTGTGCTAGGTATTTTTTTCATGTACAAAGACCCCAAATTCCTTTATATTGCAGCTCTCTGCTGTTTTTTTCACCATTTAAAATAAACCAAATTTCACTCTCTAAATGCACTCTGTGCTTTTGCATTCTTTTCTGTGACAAAAGGTTTTGGTCACCGTGTTATAGAAAGATGTTGTCAAGCAGGAAAGGGTGCAGAGAAGATGTACGAGGATATTGCCAGGACTCGAGGTCCTGAGCTAAAGGGAGAGGTTGAGCAGGCTAGGACTTTATTATTTGGAGCGCAGGAAGATATGGGGTGATCTTATAGAGGTGTACAAAATCATGAGAGGAATAGATCGGGTAAATGCAAGGTGTCTTTTGCCCAGATTAGGGGAGTCGAGAACCAGAGGACATAGGTTTAAGGTGAGGGGGAAAAAATTTAATAGGAACCTGTGGGGTAACTTTTTACACGGAGGGTGGTGGGTGTATGGAACGAGCTGCCAAGGGAGGTAGTTGCGGCAGGTAGTATTGCAACGTTTAAGAAGCTTTTAGACAGGTACATGTACATGATAGACAATAGGCAATAGACAATAGGTGCAGGAGAGGGTCATTCGGCCCTTCGCGCCAGCACCGCCATTCACTGTGATCATGGCTAATCATCCACAATCAGTAACCCGATAGGATAGGTTTAGAGGGATATGGGCCAAATGCAGGCAGGTGGGACTAGTGCAGATGGGGCATGTTGGTCGGATGGGAAAGTTGCGTCAAAGGGCCTGATTCCACGCAGTATGACTATAAAAGAAATGTGCATTTCTTAAATTTTCATTGGGGTAAGTGCAGCTCTTACCATTAATTATTGCAGCTTTGTAGCGTAATCCAGGTGTGGTCTCCTCTGGCAGGGATAGCTCATTTTCAAATGAATACTGGTCCAGGCCCATTTCTCTTGTGCAATGGCTATATATATATATATAGTTAAAAAAATAAAGAACGTTGCAGCCTTTAACAAACATTTGGCACATGCAGTCATGTTTGTCAGTCGCTTTCACTTGGATCTGGTGCTGACAACAAAATGATGGGTTGTTGCTATAATTAAGGCCTATGGTGCACACCTTCCCTCCAGCCTTGTACCTTTAATCTCTTGGCTTCCTGACAGAGGACAGCTTCAAGCTGCAGGGCCGTTTCACAGGTTCTTCAGCTTCTTGATATGAAAGCTGTCAAGATGTAAATAAAATCCTTCCTTTCATTGAATTTCTGGCCAGAGACGGGTATTTTTTTCCAAATCATGCATTCCTTCTCTGGTAAGACACAAATGCATTGAATGATATAGACAATAGACAATAGGTGCAGGAGTAGGCCATTCAGCCCTTCGAGCCAGCACCGCCATTCAATGCGATCATGGCTGATCACTCTCAATCAGTACCCCGTTCCTGCCTTCTCGTCATACCCCCTCACTCCGCTATCCTTAAGAGCTCTATCCAGCTCTCTCTTGAAAGCATCCAACGAACTGGCCTCCACTGCCTTCTGAGGCAGAGAATTCCACACCTTCACCACTCTCTGACTGAAAAAGTTCTTCCTCATCTCCGTTCTAAATGGCCTACCCCTTATTCTTAAACTGTGGCCCCTTGTTCTGGACTCCCCCAACATTGGGAACATGTTTCCTGCCTCTAATGTGTCCAATCCCCTAATTATCTTATATGTTTATGTTTTAGTCCTGAGACCTTAGAGATACAGTGCGGGAACAGGCCCTTCAGCCCGCCGAGTCCGTGCCGACCAGTGATCACACTGTACACTAGCACTATCCTACACATGAGGGACAATTTACAATTTTTTTTTTACCAAAGTCAATTAACCTACAAACCTTTGGAGTGTGCGAAGAAACTGGAGCACCCGGAGAAAACCCACGTAGTCACAGGAAGAATGTACAAACTCCGTGCAGGCAACGCCCGTAGTCAGGATCAAACCTGGGTTCTCTGGTGCTGTACTGCAGCAATTCTACCGCTGCACCACCGTGCCACCCGTTTTCTGTCATGGATTTTCTTCGACTGCTCTAGGAAGGATTGAGGTCAGATTTTATTAGCCTGAGCCCTCAGCTAGATTGCACGGCCGACTCCATCACGGTAGCGCAGCGGTAGAGTTGCTGCTTTACAGCGAATGCAGCGCCGGAGACTCAGGTTCGATCCTGATTACGGGCGCCGTCTGTACGGAGTTTGTACGTTCTCCCCGTGACCTGCGTGGGTTTTCTCCGAGATCTTCGGTTTCCTCCCACACTCCAAAGACGTACAGGTTTGTAGGTTAATTGGCTGGGTAAATGTAAAAATTGTCCCTAGTGTGTGTAGGATAGTGTTACTAGTGTTAGTGTGCGGGGATCGCTGGGCGGCGCGGACTTGGTGGGCCGAAAAGGCCTGTTTCCGCGCTGTATATATATGATATGATATGATATAGTTGCACCAATTTCAGGAAATATTTAGCAAGGCCTTCTCCCCAACAATGAATGTTAACAATCAGGTGAAGACCAGTTAAACGCCACACACAAATATTGATGGACCAGGGCACGCTGACCCCCTGTCACAGATAGAGTCATAGAATCATACTCCATGGAAGGGGACAGCCCTGTGCAATCATTTAAAATTTTTAAAGTAATTGAACTATTTAAAATTACAAGAAAAGACACCAAATGCTGGAGTAACTCAGTGGTCTCTGGAGAACATGGACAGGTGTCGCTTCGGGTCGGGACCCTTCAACAGAATCGAAATGTCACCTAACTATGTTCTCCAGAGATGCCACATGACCCACTGAGTTACTCCAGCATATCGTGCCTTTCCATGGTAAACCAGCATTGCAGTTCCTTGTTTCTACAAAGTTATAAGCGCCTGTGTTTTAGTTAAGTTATAAGTTATAGTTAACTTCTGTAAGCTATTGGTAACTTTGCTATTGCAGCTAGGTTGGGTAATTAGTATGGAGCCCCATCTTCAGACTTTAGACTTAAGAGATACAGCGTGGAAACAGACCTTTCGGCCCACCGTGTCCGTGCCGACCGGCAATCACCCACACTAACCTACACACCAGGGACAATATACAATTTACAGAAGCCAACTAACCCACAGACCTGTACATCTTTGGAGTGTGGGAGGAAACTGGAACACCCAAAGAAAACCCATGCAGGTCACTGGGAGAAGAACTTACAAACTCCATACAGACAGCATCCTGCAGTTTTGATCGAATCCGGGTCTCTGGCACTGAAAGGCACCAATTCTATCACTGGCACTGCCCAGGACTCTTCGCCCACTGACTCCCAAGCTGGCCATTCACCAACTTTAATCCCAGTTTTTTATTTTCCCAACTTTTCATATCTACTCCCTCCAGATTCTAGCACTCACCTACACCTTTCTGTCATGGGCCTCCTCCAGTGCCACAGTGAGTCCCACCGGAAATTGGAGGAACAGCACCTCATATTTCGCCTGGGCAGCTTGCAGCCCAGTGGTATGAACATTGACTTCTCCAACTTTAGATAGTTGCTCTGTCCCTCTCTTCCCCTCCCCTACCCAGATCTCCCACTGTCTTCCTGCCTCAACCTATATCATTCCTTTGTCCCGCCCCCCTGACATCAGTCTGAAGAAGGGTCTCGACCCGAAACGTCGCCCATTCCTTCTCTCCTGAGATGCTGCCTGACCTGCTGAGTTACTCCAGCATTTTGTGAATAAATACCATCGATTTGTACCACCATCTGCAGTTATTTTCTTACACTACACATTCGGGGCAGTTTACTGTGCCCCACCTTAGGATGTGAGAGGAAGGAAGCTGTGGGGTGTTTATATTGGCATTAGAAAAGCAAGGGCTGACCGTGAGGGGTTGAAATGGTGAGGATGAGATGGAGTAGAAAATCAGTGGATGAATTGTATTGTAAAAAATCTCTAACCATGGAGTCTAACCAAACATTTCAGGCTCAAATCTTGATTTATGTTCAGGGAGTTTAATTCAGGCTAAATGTGGGTGAAGGTATGAATGGTAGATAGACACAAAAAGCTGGAATAACTCAGCGGGACAGGCAGCCTCTCTGGAGAGAAGGCATGGGTGACGTTTCGGGTCGAGACCCTTCTTCGGACTGGTAAGAATGGTATTTGACTGGGAATCTCAGACAAAGACATCTAACACCTATAGTTTTAGTTTAGTCAGGCGATAAAGCATGGAATCTGGCCCTTAGGCCCATATGTCCACACTGTCCATCACACCTCAACCATTTACATTATTTCCATGTTATCCCACTCTCTCACCCGCTCCGTACACACCAGGGGAAATTTACAGAGGCCACAGAACCTTCAAATCCACACAGCTTTGGCCATGTGGGAAGAACCCGGAGCACCCAGTGAGAACACGCTGAGTCTCTGCGAAAAAAATGGAAAATTCCATACACACAGCACGAGACGCCAGGATTGAACCTGGGTCCCTGGATCAGCGAGACAGCAGTTCTACCAGCTGTGCCACTGTGCACCCCAATATGAACCAGGGTGTTCTAAACTCAATAGTAAATTCAGGACTTCTGCAATGATCAATGCTTGCGCCAAATCCTGAATTTCCTGATGATTAGATGTGATAAATGTCCTCTATGGAGCTGCTGACAGTTATTAACATGATAGACAATAGACAATAGGTGCAGGAGTAGGCCATTCGGCCCTTCGAGCCAGCACCGCCATTCAATGTGATCATGGCTGATCATTCTCAATCAGTACCCCGTTCCTGCCTTCTCCCCATACCCCCTGACTCCGCTATCCTTAAGAGCTCTATCTAGCTCTCTCTTGAATGCATTCAGAGAATTGGCCTCCACTGCCTTCTGAGGCAGAGAAGTCCACAGATTCACAACTCTCTGACTGAAATTTGTTTTCGTCATCTCCGTTCTAAATGGCCTACCCCTTATTCTTAAACTATGGCCCCTGGTTCTTGACTCCCCCAACATTGGGAACATGTTTCCTGCCTCTAACGTGTCCAACCCCTTAATAATCTTATATGTTTCGATAAGATGCCCTCTCATCCTTCTAAATTCCAGCGTATGCAGTCACAGGTTGAGCCAGTGACTGATGGCCCGCCCACCCCTGTAATCCGGACAAAATCACGAGAGCTCAGCTGAAATTCCCTGAGCGACCACAGGTGGCATCACGAGTAGCGAGCCCTCTTTCAGGTCTTGTCCCTCCATTGGGATGGAATCGACCATGCTCTCAATAGAGCACTGTCTCCGGGGGCTACAACATGAGCTGCAACAACAGCCGTGTCACCACAATGAGTGGCGGGTGAAGAAGGACTCGCTGCTGCACGCTGTGACTCAGTAGTTTCATGGGTGATCCAACATTCCACAAGGCCGCCCTCCTGCCCCAACCAATAACCATTCATTCCCTTACCAATAAGGGATCCCCTCTCATCCTTCTAAATTCCAGTCAATACAAGCCTAGTCGCTCCAGTCTTGATCCAGTCTCAATTTGTGTGGTTCAGCAAGGGAACAATAAAGGATTACTTAATGCAGCCCAGACCATCACACAAACCAACCTCTCTTCCATTGACTCCATTTACACTTCACGCTGCCTTGGCAAGGCCAGGCGCATAATCAAGGACGAGTCACACCCCGGCCACTCCCAATTCTCCCTTCTTCCATCAGGCAATAGGTGTAGAAGTGTGAAAACGCACGCCTCCAGATTCAGGCATAGTATCTTCCCAGC
The DNA here is from genome assembly GCF_053455715.1 of Rhinoraja longicauda. Taxonomy (NCBI): domain Eukaryota; kingdom Metazoa; phylum Chordata; class Chondrichthyes; order Rajiformes; family Arhynchobatidae; genus Rhinoraja; species Rhinoraja longicauda. The sequence goes on from NC_135953.1 coordinate 19,586,691, forward strand.
TGTCATCAGGCAACTCAACCATCCTACCAACAACTGGAGAGCAGTCCTGAACTATTATCTACCTCATTAGACCCTCGCAATATCTTTAATCGGACTTTACTGGAGTTTATCATGCCCTAAACATTATTCCCCTTATCATGTATCTGTACAGTGTGGATGACTCAATTGTAATAATCTATAGTCTTTCCGCTGACTGGTTAGCACGCAACAAACTTTTCACTATACCTCGGTACACGTGACGATAAAGTAAACTAAAACGGAAAAATGTAATATTCTGCTCATACTGCAGATGAATATTGAGATTTAAATACAATAATATAGAGGATGACATTTCATCATTAGCTTGGTGGAAGAGGATCTCAATGGTGTTAGGTTACGTAAGGGGGAGGTGCAGCGAGACCTGGGTGTCCTTGTACACCAGTCACTGAAAGTTGGCGTGCAGGTACAGCAGGCAGTGAAGAAAGCTAATGGCATGTTGGCCTTCATAACAAGAGGATTTCAGTATAGGCGTAAAGAGGTTCTGCAGTTGTATAGGGCCCTGGTAAGACCACATCTGGAGTATTGTGTACAGTTTTGGTCTCCTAATTTGAGGAAGGACATCCTTGTAATTGAGGCAGTGCAGCGTAGGTTCACGAGATTGATCCCTGGGATGGCGGGACTGTCATATGAGGAAAGATTGAAAAGACTAGGCTTGTATTCACTGGAGTTTAGAAGGATGAGAGGGATCTTATAGAAACATATAAAATTATAAAAGGACTGGACAAGCTAGATGCAGGAAAAATGTACCCAATGTTGGGCGAGTCCAGAACCAGGGGCCCAGTCTTAGAATAAAGGGGAGGCCATTTAAAACTGAGGTGAGAAGAAACTTTTTCACCCAGAGAGTTGTGAATTTGTGGAATTCTCTGCCACAGAGGGCAGTGGAAGTTAAATCACTAGATGGATTTAAGAGAGAGTTAGATAGAACTCTAGGGGCTAGTGGAATCAAGGGATATGGGGAGAAGGCAGGCACGGGTTATTGATTGTGGACGATCAGCCATGATCACAATGAATGGTGGTGCTAGCTCGAAGGGCCGAATGGCCTCCTCCTGCACCTAATTTCTATGTTTCCATGTTTCTAAGATAATGATGAAATCTGTGTTGGCCCACTTGACTGCTTGTCATTCATAAGTTCATAAATTCATAAGCGATAAGAACAGTATTAGGCCACTTGGCCCATCAGGTCTACTCCGCCATTCAATCATGGCTGATCTATCTCTCACTCCTAACCCCATTCTCCTGCCTTCTCCCCATAACACCCATATTAATCAAGAATCTATCTATCTCTGTCTTATAAGAAAATAACTGCAGATGCTGGTACAAATCGATTTATTCACAAAATGCTGGAGTAACTCAGCAGCTCAGGCAGCATCTCGGGAGAGAAGGAATGGGTGAGTTTTCAGGTCGAGACCCTTCTTCAGACTGATGTCGGGGGTGGGACATTGACTTTGCCTCTACAGCCTTCTGTGGCAAAGAATTCCACAGATTCACCACCCACTGATGAAATAAATTCTTCCACATCTTCCCAAAAGAACGTCCTTTAATTCTGAGGCTATGATGGTCGCAGACTCTCCCACTAGTGGAAACATCCTCTCCACATCCACTCTACCCAAGCCTTTCACTATTCTGTATGTTTCAATAAGGTCCGCCCTCATTCTTCTAAACTCCAGCGAGTACAGGCCCAAGGCTTCTGCTGTCTCTGTTTGTTGCCGTTCGCCTGACTAAGGTCAGTTGACAGGGCTCACCACGTGGAGGTCAACAACTATGATACAGTGTGGCACCAGGGCCTGATCTTGAAGCTCCTCCGCACCATCCCTGACCGTCATTCAGTGCGGTTCCTTCCTAACATCCTAGCCAACCGCAGTTTTGTACTCAAGACCAGCAATGGACAATCTAGCCGACTGCGACGCCTTAGAAACGGAGTCCCCCAAGGCTCGGTACTGGCCCCCATGCTCTTCAATCTCTATATCAGCGATCTGCCATGCACGACCTCGCGCCAGTATGGATACGCAGATGACTTGGCTCTACTGCACTCGGACAGGAGCTGGTCAAATGTTGAGGATGTGCTCTCGGCGGATATGGAACGTGTCGCGGGCTACCTTAAGACCTGGAGACTAAAAGTGAGTGTGGCCAAAACCACCATAACGGCCTTTCATCTGAACAACCAGAAAGCTCAACGCCAGCTAACCGACACCCTCAATGGGTCACCCCTACCCTACAAACCATTTCCTACTAGATCTTGAAACTAGATTGGCAGCTGACCTACAAGTAACACCTTGAAGCTCTCTGTGGTAAAGTCTCGGCACGGAACAACCTCTTGCGTTGCTTGGCCGGATCGTCATGGGGCGCCAGGACATCTACACTCCGAACCAGTGCTCTTGCACTCGTGTACAGCGCCGCTGAGTACACCGCCCCAGCATGGTGCTGCAGCGCTCATACTAGCAAGCTAGACCCCACCCTCAACGACACCATGCGGATCATCACTGGCTGCCTACGCCCTACTCCGATGGATCTCCTGCCGGTGCTCGCAGGTATCGCACCTGCCAAGCTTCGCAGAGCGTTCTTCACTCATAGGCTGGTGTGCAAGGCCCCATCGGACACCAAACATCCTTTGCACCACCTCGCCCAGGATTCACAGCAACTGGGACCTCAACGCCTGTCATATCATATCATATCATATATATACAGCCGGAAACAGGCCTTTTCGGCCCTCCAAGTCCGTGCCGCCCAGTAATCCCCATACATTAACACTATCCTACACCCACTAGGGACAATTTTTACATTTACCCAGCCAATTAACCTACATACCTGTACATCTTTGGAGTGTGGGAGGAAACCGAAGATCTCGGAGAAAACCCACGCAGGTCACGGGGAGAACGTACAAACTCCTTACAGTGCAGCACCCGTAGTCAGGATCGAACCTGAGTCTCCGGCGCTGCATTCGCTGTAAAGCAGCAACTCTACCGCTGCGCTACCGTGCCGCCCTCGTCATCTTGTCACCCTTTCTTCCGTCATGCAGCGACCCTCTGTGGCTCCGGTTTCATACTAGGAGCATGGAGAACCAGCTGGGAACAGACATCGCGGCCTCCTCAATTCACTGTCGCACCGAACACCACAGCCCCACCCGGCTCGGACATGCCCCGCAAAGAGTGGGTCGCCCTGAACCGGCTCCGTACAGGGGTCAGCCGGTTCAACGCCAACATGCATCGTTGGGGGTTGCGTCCATCAGCAGCCTGCCTGTGTGGAGCAGACCAGCAAACAGCGCAGCACCTCATTTTCGACTGCACTGTCCTCCGTCCCCCTGGTGGAGGGGTAGACCTCACGGCCCTCGACAACAGCACATTGCACTGGCTACAGCGCCTGGAGGGCGTTACATAATTTCTGCTGCCTCAAACGCAAGAAGAAGAGGCCCAAGGCCGACAAACACTCTAGGTGTAAACCCCTGACACCCACGACATCCATCTGATCTCATCGGCTTGAGTCTGACCCCCAACTGTTGAAGCCATCGGCACTGGGTGTTCTCAGTTACCGGAAGTGATCTTCGAAGAAAGTCACCATCCAAAGCTGTGGGTGGCTCATTTAGTCTCATTATCCGTTGTGACGTGTGTCTACACAATGTAGTCTCCAATTCAACCAGAGGAAGACAGTTATAGAGTCTTACAGCATGGAAGCAGGCCCTTCAGCCCATCTTGCCCATGCCGACCAAGATGCCCCATCTACACTCGCCCCTGTTTGGCCCATATCCCTCTAAACCTTTGTGAAGTTAATCACCCCTGAAGGGACCAGCTTACAACACAGTGGTATCATATCATATCATATCATATCAATACAGCCGGAAACAGGCCTTTTCGGCCCACCAAGTCCGTGCCGCCCAGCGATCCCCGTACATTAACACTATCCTACACCCACTAAGGGACAATTTTTACATTTTGGGTGAAATGGAAATTAAAACAACAAAATAATGAAAATGAAGGCAGCCAGCTGCAAAGTGCTTTCAGAGACGTCTGACTAATTATATTGAAAATACTTCAGATGGCCTCCAGCTGTTCATGCTTTTAATATTTGAGAACCTCTCGACTTGTGAAACTGAACAACAAGTTCCATGTTTTTCAGTGCACATTTTTCGCAGGTACTTACCCAAGATGTACCAGACTTTGCCAAGTACTTTGTTGTGCTGATGAGTGTCTACGTTGTGATCATGCACAGTTGTGTTGGCGGAGCGTTGAAAGAAAGGTTTTTGGACACGTCTAGCGCCGTTAACAATCACTTCAGCATTATCCGTTGTGACGTGTGTCTACACAATGTGATTGACTCTGCGGTAGACTGGGTCAATAGTCTCAGAGGCATCGTACGACTGGAGGCCCTCCTCGCGAACAATTCCCAGGGTCGCGGCCTTCGGGAGACCACCAGGGGGAGAAGCCATTCGGGGTCTTTGCACACCCAGGGTGGGGATTGAACTGGCCACAGCTGATTACCCTGGGAACAAGTTGACCCGCTCCGCTCCATTGAGTGCCCTCGTGAAAGAGTGCACACAGCAACCCGGAATCAGTCACACTTTCAGCGAGACAGAGGGAGGGAGAGAGAGAGAGAGAGGGAGGGAGAGAGAGAGAGGGAGGGAGAGAGAGAGAGGGGGAGGTGAGAGAGAGGGAGGGAGAGAAGAGAGAGAGAGAGAGAGAGAGAGAGAGAGATAGGAGAGAGAGGAGAGAGAGAGAGAGAGAGAGAGAGAGAGAGATGAGAGAGAGAGAGAGAGAGAGAGAGAGAGAGAGAGAGAGAGAGAGAGAGAGAGAGAGAGAGAGAGAGAGTGAGAGAGAGAGAGAGAGAGAGAGAGAGAGAGAGAGAGAGAGAGAGAGAGAGAGAGAGAGAGAGAGAGAGAGAGAGAGAGAGAGAGAGAGAGAAAGGAGGGGAAAAAAAGGATTTGAAAACTGAAGAAGGGTCTCGACCCGAAACGTCACCTAATCCTTCTCTCCAGAGTTGCTGCCTGTCCCACTGAGTTACTCCAGCTTTTTGTGCCTATCTTTGGTTTAAACCAGCATCTGCAGTTCCTTCTTGCACAGGATTTGAAAACTTGTCGATTGCCAAATACATTTTTTTGGGCCCGGCTTAAAGGAGGCCGGCAAGCTGTTGGCTCTCGGGGGTTGCTGAGGATCGCATTTCAGTGCACTGAGTGCACATCAGATGGGGATTAATTTGTGCTCCCTAGTCCAGTCCACTGGCTTGTCCGCATGATCTCTCAAGGAGGTGGGATTTGTTACTGTCAGAGCACAGCTGCAAGAATGCCACCGAAGCCACTTGTTAAGCTCCCAACCGTGAACTTTGGCTCAGGTGATAGGTTTTAGGAAGGCTCGTTTTTGGGATAATGACAACACAGCTTACTGCTGGCAGGATAAGCTCTGCAGCTTTTGCAGTGTGCATCGTTGTGTTGGAATAATTACTGGCATACGGTACCCCTGCCTGTCCTTTCCCATATGCCTAATGAGCAACTGAAAGAATACACATCTATTGACTCATCGCACATGGGCAGCATGCACGGGGGGCTCAGCAATAGAGCTGCTGCCTTACAGCGGCAGAGACCTGGGTTTGATCCTGACTACGGGGGCGTGCTGTCTGTACGGAGTTTGTACGTTCTCCCCGTGACTGCGTGGATTTTCTCGGGGCGCTCCGGTTTCCTCCCACAGTCCAAAGACGTACAGGTTTGTAGGTTCATTGGTTTGGGTAAAAATTGTAAAATTGGCCCTAGTGTGTAGGTTAGTGCAAGTGTGTGGGGATCACTGGTCGGTGTGGACGCGGTGGGCAGAAGGACTGTGGACTTCGCCAAAACCTGACGACTTTTGCATATAAACTCAGGTGGCTTTTGCAATGTATTGTGTGCTTAACCAGGGATTGCACTTATGCATCGTAATAATATACCATATTATTGTGCAAATAAACTCAGGTGGCTTTTGCAATGTATTGTGTGCTTAACCAGGAATTTTTCTGCATACAGATCAGTAATAATCTTACTGATATGCAGAAAAAAATCTCACTATGCCTTGGGACACGTGATAATAAATGAACCATTCAACCATTGAACCATTGACGATATCGCAATCTGCTAATAACATGGAATTGAATAGGAAAGGAGCTTGACATTGCAGAAAAGGCAACTCAGAAGGCAATTCTCTGAATGCATTCAAGAGAGAGCTAGATAGAGCTCTTAAGGATAGCGGAGTCAGGGGGTATGGGGAGAAGGCAGGAATGGGGTACTGATTGAGGATGATCAGCCATGATCACATTGAATGGCGGTGCTGGCTCGAAGGGCCGTATGGCCTCCTCCTGCACCTATTGTCTATTGCCTATTGTCTATTGTCTATTGTCTAAAATCACAACCTGGCGTGTTTCTAGGAATGCCACCACTCCGTGAGGTTGGGTTGTCTGCACTTACCTTGATGAACAGCAACTTGGAAGAATCTGCAGAGGCTCCAATCCTAGTGATTTCGGACCTGAAACATGAACTCTGTGTCTCATTACACCAATGTTGCCGGGTCCCATGAGGAGTCCCAACGTTAGTTTGGTTCATTATTATTTTCACGAGGTACAGTGGAAAGCTTTTTTTTGCCTGCTATCCAGTCAAACACTAAACACGAATAATATCAAGCAGCGCACAGATAAAGGATAAAGGTTACAACATTCAAAGATGGATTATTTGAGTCCGATAAAGTCAGATTAAAAACAGTTCAAAGATCTCCAGTGAGGTAGATGGGAGGTCAGCACCGCACTCTAGTTTATGAGAGTACCTTCATTTTCCTGTTAACAGCTGGGAAGAAACTGTCCCTGAATCCAGTGGTGTGCATTTTCAAACTTCTGTACCTCTTGCCTGATGGGAGAGGGGAGATGAGGGAGACAAGCCTCACAACACGGAAGTGGCGGCGCCTAACGGCAGCGGCTTGCTAGCATTCTGTTCGTCTTTTTTCCTTTTTTTTTTGTTGTGTGTCGGTGTTGGGATGGTTTTTATATATTTTTTTGGTTGTGTATGTGTGGGAGGGGGTGGTGGTGTGGGTGGTGTGGGTGGGTGGGTGGGGGGGGGGGTGGGGGAAACTTTTCTCTTCCTCACGGCTCGGCTGCGGGGCCTAACATCACCCGGTGCGGCTTGGCCGCTGGACTTTACATCGCCCGGTGCGGCTTGACCGCGGGACTTAACAGTGCCCGGTGCAGCTCGGCCGCGGGACTTAACATCGCCCGGTGCGGCTCGGCCGCGGGACTTTACATCGCTGGTGCGGCTCGGCTGCGGGACTTTACATCGCCCGGTGCGGCTCGGCCGCGGGGCTTAACATCGCCCGGTGCAGCTCGGCTGCGGGACTTTTCATCGCTGGTGCGGCTCGGCTGCGGGACTTAACATCGCCCGGTGCGGCTCGACCACGGGACTTTACATCGCCCGGTGCGGCTCGGCCGCGGAGCTTTACATCGCTGGTGCGGCTCGACCACGGGACTTTACATCGCCCGGTGCGGCTCGGCCACGGGACTTAGCTGCGCAAGGCTTGGTCGCGGGCCTTTCATCGCCCGGTTCGGCCGCAAGACGTTTCAGCGCCCGGTGCGGGGACTGTGCGGGTCGGTTGGGGACGAGCTGTCTGTCCGTGGGCGTGGGGAAGAGAGTGGAAGTTTTGTTGCCTCCATCACAGTGAGGGGGTGTTTGGAGTCACTGTGATGGACGTTTGTGTTGGGGTTATGTGTCTTGTGTTCTTTTTTTTTTCTATGACTGCTATGTAGTTTCGTTCGGTACTTTGGTACCGAACGACAAATAAAGCTCTGTTATACCTGTTATACCTGTTATTAAGCTGGCGGCCTTGCCGAGGCAGCGTGAAGTGTAGATGGAGTCAATGGAAGGGAGATTGTTTTTTTGTGATAGTCTGTTTATCTATTTATCTGCAGCACAACCTTATCACAGCCATGACCTGTTGCTGTTTTAATCTGACTTTGATGATTTACTTTCGACATCCGATGGACCTATTGCACTTGTCATCTATCACCACACTTCCTATCATCCTCAGCTCTGCCTGTCTTAGTCCTTTTCTTTGTTGACCTGAACTGAAATGATCTTTCTCTGATAGCTTCTGATTTTTTTCCCCTGCACAGCTGGATTACCCAAGTCCATAATTAAGAAGCTTGTTAGCTATTTGGTTACCAGGAAAGGGTCATTATTCCAGGTGTTTCATGATGTAGCTCACTTCTACTGACGTAACCGATTCTGGTATAATTATACTCTCAGAAGTGATGTGCTTGAAAGCCATGCATTCTTGTAACGTCTTTACCAATCTGTTCAGCAACAGCAAAACAGAGGATACCAGTTCTCTGCGGTGAAACCAGGAAAGTTGTGCTTTAAGTCCTGATTCCACATGCTGCTGCTTTTCTTATTTCAGGGATCCATGCCAGTCACTAAAGAAGGCAGGGCTAAATGTTCAGGATGTGTCGGAAAGAACTGCAGATGCTGACACACAAAATGGTGGAGTAACTCAGCGGGACAGGCAGCATCTCTGGATAGAAGGAATGGGTGACTTTTCGGGTCGAGACCACCCTTCTGCAGTCTGAAGAAGGGTCTCGACTCGAAAATTCACCCATTCCTTCTATGCAGAGATGCTGCATGTCCCACTGAGTTACTCGAGCATTTTGTGTCTATTTAAGGCTAAATGTTCTGTCTTTACAGCTCTGACACACAGTGCCTTTGCATGTTTGGGAATCTTGTGCGGATCTGTAAATAGATTTAACGCAAGGACCAATAAATGGAGTTCCCAAAATGGTGACCTCTTCAGACAGCAGTTTTAAGACTGCCTGAGAAAAGGGAGCAGATAGATTTCCAGAATTACTGGTCTATCACTGGTCTAATAATAGTCTATTATTTTAAAAAGCTGCTCGTAACTTCATTGGAATGGGCAAATGCCAATTTAAAATGGTTACTATGGTTACAATGGTACTTTGTCACATGTACAGAGGTGCAGTGAAATTCATTTTTGTATACAGTTCATTACAAGTATCACTCTACATAAGCACATCTTAGATAAGCACCTCAGACACAGTACAAGTGTATAGCAGTAGTACACTGAGCCAGTATACAGAGTCGCCAGATTTGGCGCCATTTTCAAGTCCCAGTTGTAAGTGCAGGGATCTTGGCCTGACCATGAAGCCCATTGTCCTGGTATCGTTGCAGGGTTGGCCTGGCCAAGCAGGTCACGTCCGGTCCACCCGCTCAGCCTCTTGGAGCGATACAAGAGATAGGATGCAAGTTAATTCAACGTTTAGTGGATCTGTTTAAAATGTAGTTTGAACAAGGGATGCAAGGCTTGTTGGCCACTTAAAGCATTTGCAGAAGAAATGACCTTGGCTCTCTGCACATCAGAAATATCTGTCTCTATGCTTTCAACTATGCACTTGGCACGGTGGCGCAGCGGTAGAGTTCATAAGTTCATAAGGTCATAAGTGATAGGAGTACAATTAGGCCATATGGCCCATCTAGTCTACTCCACCATTCAATCATGGCTGATCTATCTCTCCCTCCTAACCCCATTCCCCTGCCTTCTCCCCATAACCTCTGACACCCGTACTAATCAAGAATCTATCTATCTCTGCCTTAAAAATATCCACTGACTTGGCCTCCGCAGCCTGCTGTGGCAAATAATTCCACATATTCACCACCCTCTGACTAAAGAAATTTCTCCTCATCTCCTTCCTAAAAGAACGTTCTTTAATTCTCCAGGATCTCCGGTTTCCTCCCACACTCCAAAGGCATGCAGGTTTGTAGGCTAATTGGCTTGGCAAAATTGTAAATTGTCCCTGGTGCGTGTAGGACTGTGTTAGTAAGCAGGGATCGCTGGTCGGCGCTGACTCAGTGGGCTGAAGGGCCTGGTTCCACACTGTATCTCTCAACTAAACTAAACACTTCCTAAAACGATTAATCGTAAATGGCAACATGTTAATAATTAGGTATGGCAGCAGAGTGATTATATTGGGGGATTCGAGAGATCTGGATAATGGCCCAGGGATTTGAATGCAAATTCTATCAAAAACCTATATGTAAAACATGCTGATCATATGACTATCAGATTTATTATCATAAAAACCTACCTGCTGTCTTTCTCTCATCTGATATGCATTAATCTTCAGAGCCACAGCGATGTGGTTAACCACAATACGTCCCAACAAGATAGTCAACTGGAGATGAATCTGCCAAGTCACTATGGTCGACATCGCATGAGAGAATGAATAGCAAAATCGTTATTGACGCTCATCAAAGATGTGGGGACCACATCCTGTCATAAATACAAAGATAAACCTAAAGGCACATTAACATTCCGCTACTTGTCACGTACAATTGATGACCTAGAGTTATAGGGTTACAATATAACAACTTGAGAGCAAACCTCGAAGAAGAATTTTTTTCCGTTTCAAAATCGTGACTCAACTTTTAGGGTCACGAATGAAAGAAGAAAAAAACGCATGCCCCATTCCTGACAGTTCATGTACTGGTGTCCTTGTGATGAAAATCTTTCCACAGTGTTGTTACACATGGAGGCATAGTAATTGGTACAATAGAATGACTTGATAAGGCCATTTTAGAGGTCTATAAAGAGTCAACCACATTGATTAAAGTCTGGAATCATGTATAGGCAGGTAAGCATGCCAATTCCCTTCCCTTAGGGATATTATCTAACCAAATGGTTTATCCAAAATCTAAAATTTTCATAGTTGCCCCTTCGTGACATAGCGCCAGTGACCCGAGTTCGATCCTGACTACGGGTGCTTGTCAGTACGGAGTTTGTACCATCTCACTGTGAACTGCGTGGGTTCTCTCCAAGATCTTTGAATTCGTCCCACACTCCAAAGACGTACAGGTTTGTAGGTTAATTGGCTTCAGTAAAATTGTAAAATTGTCAGCGGTCGAGGATGGTCCAATGGTCGATGATGGGCCAGCATAGGGTGCCGGAGGTCAGACAGGCCCACGTGAGTGCCAGAGGTCAGACAGGCACAAGTGAGCTCCAGAGGTCAAACAGGCCCCCATGAGCTCCAGAGGTCAAACAGGCCCCCGTGAGCTCCAGAGGTCAGACAGGCCCACATGAGCTCCAGAGGTCAGACAGGCCCACATGAGCTCCAGAGGTCAGACAGGCCCACGTGAGTTCCAGAGGTCAGACAGGCCCACGTGAGCTCCAAATCTCTGAGTGAAAAAGTTTTTCCTCATTTCCATTCTAAATGGCCTACCCCTTATTCTTAAACTGTGGCCCCTGGTTCTGGCCTCCCCCAACATTGGGAACATGTTTCCTGCCTTTAGCGTGTCCAATCCCTTAATAATCTTATATGTTTCAATGAGATCCCCTCTCATCCTTCTAAATTCCAGTGTATACAAGCCCAGTCGCTCCAGTCTTTCAACATACGACAGTCCTGCCATTCCGTGAATTAACCTAGTGAACCTTAATATGGTTGTTTAATTTTCAGTATATTGATGTTCAAGAATATTTGTTTTGCTTTGTGCTATGGTGGTGGGTATTGTTTCCTATTGTAAATATTCTTCTTGTAAACATTTATTTTTGGTTAAAAAAAAGAGGTTGGATGGGCCGGCGGAGGGTGCAGGGGAATGAACAACAATGGTACCACAGGTTGGACACACCCCCGAGAACAAAGGGGGAACCGGCGTGGGGGGGGGGGGGGCACTGAGAACAAAGGGGGACCATTGGAGACTAAATACAATGCTTTGTAACTTTGTCGGGACCCTGTCTGTGGCGACTCTTTGCATAGAATCTCATTGTGACTTGTTACATGTGATAATAAGATAATAAGAGTTTAGAAGAATGAGGGGGGACCTCATTGAAACGCACAGAATGGTGAAAGGCTTGGGTATAGTGGATGTGGAAAGGATGTTTCCACTAGTGGGAGAGTCTAGGACTAGAGGTCATAGTCTCAGAATTAAAGGGCGTTCTTTTAGGAAGGAGATGAGGAAGAATTTATTTAGTCAGAGGGTGGTGAATCTGTGGATTGGACACGCTAGATGCAGGAAACATGTTCCTGATGTTGGGGGAGTCTAGAACCAGGGGCCACAGTTTAAGAATAAGGGGTAAGCCATTTAGAACTGAGATGAGGAAAAACGTTTACACGCAGAGTTGTGAATTTGTGGAATTCTCTGCTATTTCACCTCTTTCTGTCCACCTTTCACAGCCTGCACCGCTCTTTGGGCCAAAGCAAACTAGAATGGATCTATATAGGGAGGAACTGCAGATGCTGGTTTCAACTGAAGATAGACACAAAATGCTGGAGTAACTCAGCGGGACAGGCAGCATTCAGTCTGTTGATGGGTCACGACCCGGAACGTCACCGATTCCTCTTCTCCAGAGTTTCTGCCTGACCCGCTGAGTTACTTCAGCATTTTGTGTCTACCTTCGGTGTAAACTAGCACCTGCAGTTCCCTCCTGCACCCAGCATGGATCTATAATTGCTCAATGTGTGATTGTAATGTATGAATGTGCCAATGTTACATATGCGAATTGAATGAACTATGCATGTATTTTTAGGTTTAGGGTTAGGTTTAGGTTTATTATTGCCACATGCACCAAAGTACAGTGAAAAGCTTTGTTTTGCATGCTATCTAGTCAAATCAGACACTATACATTAATACAATCAAGCCAAACTTCAGTACAATAGATAGAACGAAGGGCGGCACAGTGGTGCAGCGGTAGAGTTGCTGCCTTACAGTGTCAGAGACCCTGGTTTGATCCTGGCTATGGGTGCTTGTCCGTACGGAATTTGTACGTTCTCCCCGTGACCTGCGTTGGTTTTCTGCGAGAACTTTGGTTTCCTCCCACACTCCAAAGACACACTGATTTGTAGGTTAATTGACTTGATATAAATAAAAATTGTGCCTAGTGTCGGATAGTGTTAATGTGCGGGGATCGCTGGTCAGCGCGGACTCGGTGGGCCGAAGGGCCTGTTTCCGCGCTGTATCTCTAAACTAAACTAAACTAAACCAAACCAAAAGAGGAATACCGGAAGTGAAGTGGAGGAAACTGGTGCACCTGGAGGAAACCCACACGGTAAATATGTAAACTCCACACAGAGAGCAGCTGAAGTCAGGATCGAACCCAGGTCTCTGGCGCTGTAAGGCAGCGGCTCTACCAGCTGCGCCACTGTGCCGCCCTATCGTATTCTAGCTTACTTAGAATAACTGGAAATGTATACCCATTTGTATACTAATTTTTTCTTGTTGTTGAGTCCAACTTGCAAAGTTGCAGTAAGTAAGAATTTCTTAATGGCTGTTGACTCTTGACTGCTGCATTTGTTACATTAGAATAATGACTGAACTTCAGAAAAGTAATTGGTGATAAAGGGCACTGGGTTCAGGAAATGCCTTATAAAGGCTTGTTTTCTTCAAAGGGAGGCAAGTTGGATGAGGGAATAAAGAAACTACAGTAAACACAGAAAAAGAGGAGCCGGAGCCAAGTTCAAGTTAAAACAATATCTTCTAACACAGTCCTGATGAACAAGAAGTTAGCATTATGAGTGACAGAGCAAGAAGCTGATCATTTCAACAAACTGGGTAGACTGGTCTTTTCTATTTCCTCATTTACGTCCACAAAGTCTGCACTCCGTTCCCTTCAAATTAGGCTACAAGCATAGAGTCATAGAGTCATAGAGTCCTACAGCACAGAAAGAGGCCCTTCGGCCCATCGTGTCCGCGCCGCCCGTTACCAAACACAGTCTAATTTTAATCCCATTTTCCCGCATTTGGACCGTAGCCCTGAATGTTGTAGCATTTCAAGTGCCCATCCAAATGCCTCTTAAACGTTGTGAGTGTTCCCGCCTCCACCACCACCCCAGGCAGTGAGTTCCAGACTCCAACCACCCTCTGGGTGAAAAAGTTCTTTCTCACATCCCCCCGAAACCTCCCTCCCCTTACCCTGTATCTATGTCCCCTCATTGTTGAACCTTCCACCAGTGGAAGAAGTTCCCCGCCATCTACCTTATCTATGCCCCTCATGATCTTGTACACCTCGATCATGTCCCCTCTCAGCCTTCTCTGCTCCAGGGAAAACAACCCCAGTATGCTCAGTCTCCCCTCATAGCCGAGGCCCTTCATCCCTGGCAGCATCCTGGTGAATCTCCTCTGCACCCTCTCCAAAGCTATCACATCCTTTCTATAATGTGGTGACCAGAACTGTACACAATACTCCAGCTGTGGCCTCACCAGTGTTCTGTACAATTCCATCATTACCCCCCTACTTTTATATTCGATGCCCCGGCTAATGAAGGCCAGTGCCCCATATGCCTTTTTGACCACCCTGTCCACCTGTCCTGCTGCCTTCAAGGACTTGTGTACCTGTACTCCAAGGTTCCTCTGTACCCCTGTCTTCCCTAGGGTCCTTCCATTCATGGTGTACTCCCTCTCCAAGTTATTCCTGCCAAAGTGCATCACATAGTTAATTTTCCTAATAAAAAAAACAAAGTGCCTTCTCTGCCTTGCTCTTAACCAAAGATCAATATGAACTAATCTCTTGGTTAACAATGGATAATATTTGCAGCAAGATAATTTCCTTAGAAACAGCTTCCTTTGTCGTACGTAGTTGGTCTGGGCAACATTATTAAAATAATTTGCATTTTAAAGAAACACTGCGGCCATTAAATGTAGCCCTGTAAACAGGGGTGTGATCTCACAATGCGTGGAAATTGGTTCACATGTAGCAACCTGCCCAAGATCTCACATAATCAGACGTTTCCACTCATTAGTTGTTCTCTATGGTCGCATGTTTAATGCACTCGGATCCAGGTTCACCTCGTTCACTTGCACTCTATCTCCTTTAGAATTTGTTTTTAGCAGACGCACCGACCGACCTCTGCAGAACAATGCCACAAGTTATCAATGGCCAAAAGTCCCAAAGAAGTGCCACTCGATATCAATAGAATTGCTCTGAACTCCACACTCAGAGGATGGGACGGGTCAGTGTCCATGAAATACACACTCAGGTTACAATGCACCAACTTCAGACTTTATCTTCTAAAGAAATGGTTAGTGCTCAAAACAGCTCGTATTTATCAAATACTGTGATAGATACACACACACACACACACACACACACACACACACACACACACACACACGCACGCACACACACACACACACACACACACACACACGCACACAAACAAACAAACACAAACACGCAAATGCACACACACATGCACAAAGAATCTCATTGGGACTTGTCACATGTGACAATAATTGTGTCACATTCATTTCATTCATTCAAGCACAAACACACACACAGGCACACACACAGGCACACACACAAACACACACAAACACATGCACACACACACACACACACACACAAGTACACACACGCACACTTGTCAACACCATCCACACCCTGAGAACTCATGTTTTTAAATACACTGCTATCATTTTCTGCAAGTGATCCCATGAAATGCTCTTCTTGGCAAGATTCACTGTTGTGAGCAGGGGGCAGAAATTCACTGCTGATAGGATGTGTGCACTGCTGTACAGATTGATTTAGGCATGGAAGTTAGGAGAAGACAGGACCCTGCCAAAAGGGTCTTCCCAGAGCATCTCAGTTTTGAATGAGGGGACTTGTTAGTCGCATGTCAACCTTCCTAACATACCCAACATGCTGGAGCCATATGTGAGTTGTAGATGATACTGAAGCATAGAGTTGTACCGCACAGAATCAGGCCATTTGGCCCACTGTGTTCTCCCTGACCACAAGCACCTACTTACACTAATCCCATTTTTTTCTCCCCACATTTCCATCAACCTCCCCAGTAAACTATTACTAACTAAATTCAATTTACCATGGCCAATTAACCTACTAAACATGAGTTCATTAGTTATAGGAGCAGAATTAGGCCATTCGGCCCATCAAGTCTACTCCCTCTCTATCTATCTTTCCCTCTCAACCCCATTCTCCTGTTTCTCCCTATAACCACTCACACCCGTAGCAATCAAAAACCTATCAATGTCCACCTTAAAAAATCCATTGTCTTAGCCTCCACAGCCTTTTGTGGCAATGACTTCCACAGATTCACCACCCTCTGATGAAAGAGGGTATGCATGTAAATACATAGGCAGTACATGGGCCAACTCTGGAACAAATGAAGACGCTTCAACATGGTTCCGTAGGGTGGAAATGTCTCTCTACTGTTCGTACTGGATAAGAACATTTAGAGCTAGAGAATTCAGCGATCCATTCTACAAGTCCTGCAACTATTTCCACCATCTGACCACCGTCAACCCACCTTGGTGGCTGTCAGGGTGACATGGTGGCACAGCACTAGAGTTTCTGCCTCACAGTGCTTGCAGCACCAGAGACCCGGGTTCGATCCCAACTACGGGTGATGGCTGTACGAAGTTTGTACGTTCTCCCCGTGACCATTCTCCGAGATCTTTGGTTTCCTCCCACATTCCAAAGGCATACAGGTTTGTAGGTTAATTGGCTTGGTATAAGTGTAAATTGTTCCTAGTGTGTGCAGGATAGTGTTAATGTGCGGGGATCGCTGGTCGTTGCAGACTCGGTGGGCCTGTTTCCGCGCTGTATCCCTAAACTAAATTAAACTAAATAACTTCATAAAATATGCTATTTCTCGCTTAATAGAGTCACTGGAGGCAATATTCATTCCCACAGTACCTCCGCAACTCCCAATAGGTACTCAGCCAATAAGTATGTGGCACTGCACAAAAGTGCTGAAGAACTCAGCAGGTCAGGCAGCATCCCTGGAGAACATGGAGAAATGATGTTTCAGGTCGCGACACATTTTCAGAACCTTCTTCAGACTGAATAAACACAGCAACAATATCCACAGTCTTGTTGGCACAGCTTTTTACAGAATAGTAAACCTTTGGGAGAAAAAAATTCTCCCACCTCAACCCTAAAGGGCTGTCTCTCTGCCCTGAGATTTTCAGAAAGCCTTTGATAAAGTGGCACACGTGAGGCTGCTAAGAAAGATGAGAGCCAATGGTATCAAAGGGCAGATACTAGCATGGATAGCAGGTTGGCTGGGTGGCAGAAGACAAAGAGTGGCAATAAAGGGGGCTTTTTCTGGTGACAGTGACTGGCGGAGTTCCGCAGGGGTCGGTGCTGGGGTCACTACTCTTCACGTAGTGTATTAATGATTTGGATGAGGGATTGAAGGCTTTATGGCCAAGTTTGCGGGATGATACAAAAATAGGTGGAGGGGCAGGTAATGCAGAGAAAGCAGGGACTCTGCAGAAAGACTTGGACAGGTTGTGAGAGTGGGCAATATATCCCTGTTTTTGTATTCTAGCCCTCTTGCAATAAATGCTAGCGTTGTGTTTGCCTTTGGAATATAGTGTAGCAAAGTGCGGAGTCATGCATTTTGGTAGTAGGAATAAAGGTGTAGACTATTTCTAAATGGGGAGAGAGTCCAGAAATCGGAGGTGCAAAGGGACTTGGGAGTGCTGGTGCAGGATTCCTAAAACGTTAATCTGCTCGTCGAATTGGTAGTAAAGAAGACAGGAATGAGTGGGTTAACATATGATGAGCGTTTGACGGCACTGGGCCTGTACTCGCTGGATTTTAGAAGAATGAGGCCGGACCTCATTGAAACATACAGAATAGTGAAAAGCTTGGACAGAGTGGATGTGGAGAGGATGTTTCCACTAGTGGGAGAGTCTAGGACTAGAGGTCATAGCCTCAGAATTAAAGGACGTTCCTTTAGGAAGATGAGGATGAATTTCTTTAGTCAGAGGGTGGTGAATCTGTGGAATTCTTTGCCACAGAAGGCTGTGGAGGCCAAGTCAATGGATATTTTTAAGGCAGAGATAGATAGATTATTGATTAGTACGGGTGTCAGGGGTTATGCGGAGAAGGCAGGAGAATGGAGATAGGAGAGAGAGATAGATCAGCCACGATTGAATGGTGTAGTAGATGAGGGGCCGAATGGCCTAATTCTGCACCTATCACTTATGACGTTATGATCCTATCAGATACCCTCTGAGTTCATACAGTCTGCCTGGGCCTGGGGACTGGGGTTAGGCTGGGAGGCAGGTGGTCAGTATCCATCTTCAATAAACCCTAAACTATCTCTCCAACAAGATGACTGATCCATAGAAGAAGGGTCTCCACCCGAAACGTCGCCCATTCCTTCTCTCCTGAGATGCTGCCTGACCTGCTGAGTTACTCCATCATTTTGTGAATAAATACCTTCGATCCATAATAGGAATCAAATCTATGTGACGCAAAGTTCTGGAGTAACTCAACGGGTCAGGCAGCATCTCCGAAGAACATAAATAGGCGATGTTTCGGTCAGGACCCTTCCTTAGACTGAAGACGAGCCCGGACCTGAAACTGTGTTCTCCAGAGATGCTGCCTGCCCCACTGGGTTACTCCTGCACTTGGTGTCCATTTTTGTAAACCAGCATCCGCAGTTGCTTGTTTCTAAACTATATTACATTACACCACGGTGGCGCAGTGGTAGAATTGCTGCCTTACAGCGCTTGCAGCGCCAGAGACTCGGGTTCGATCCCGACTACGGGTGCTGTCTGTACGGAGTTTGTACATTCTCCTCGTGACCTGCGTGGGTTTTCTACGAGATCTTCAGTTTCCTCCCACACTCCAAAGACGTGCAGGTATGTAGGTTAGTTGCCTCGGTGTATGTGTAAAAAAATGGAGTTGGATTGGACACACCCTCAGAAAACCTGCCACAAACATCACCCGGCAAGCCCTGCAATGGAACCCCCAAGGAAAAAGGAAAAGAGGTCGCCCCAGGAACAGCTGGAGAAGAGTTGTCCAGAGGCAGAGGTGTCTGGGAGTGGGCTCAACTGGGGAGATCTCGAAAGAACCGCCAACAACCGAGTGAGGTGGAGGACATTTGTCAATGGCCTACACTCCCTAGAGAAACACAGGGCTTAAGAAGAAGTAGATGTGTGAATTGTCCCTAGTGTGTGTAGGATAGTATTAATGTGCGGGGATCGCTGGTCGGTGCCCTCCTCTATATTTCCAACCTCTGTCAGCTTGTTTCAGAAGCAGTACATCGTCCAGATGACAACCTCTTTAATTCACATTCTACCTTTACTCCGGTACATTGCAGATTGATTCTGACAGTGCTGTGGCTTTTCCCTGTCTATTTCTGCTTGGTTAGCCCATTTTCCCACCAATTTGCTGCAAGTACAGAAACGTAGCGAAATCATAATTTATCCGAAACGCAGAACATTGAGAGCACAGAACATGGAACAGCACAGCACAGGAACTGGTCCTTCAGTCCACAATCCCCAAGCAGAACATGGGTACCAAGTTAAAGTGATTTCCTCTGCCCGCACATGATCCATATCCCTCCATTCCTGCTTATCCGCGTACCTATCTAAAAGCCTCTTAAATGCCCCTATTGTATCTGCCTATCCCTGGCTGTGACTTTTACCCACCGCTCTCTATGTAAAAGGCTTGCCCCGCACTTCTTTAAACTTTGCCCCTCTCACCTCAAGGCTATGCCGTCGACTCTTTGACATTTCCACCCTGGGAGAAAGGTTCTGACCGTCTCAAAATTTTACACACGTTTCTAACAGGTCTCCCCTTGGCCTCTAGAGAAAACAATCCCAATTTGTCCAACCTCTCCTTACAATAATACCCTCCAATTCAAGCAACATTCTGGTAAACCTCTACCCGGAGTTGCAGGCAGATAAGACGGTCCAAAAGGCTTTTGGCACAATGGCCTTCATCAGTCAGAGTACTGAGTATAGAGGTTGGGAGGTCATGTTACAGTTGTATAACACATCGGTGAGGCTGCATTTAGAGTAGTGCGTTCAGTTCTGGGCACCATGTTATAGGAAAGATGTTGTCAAGCTGGAAAGGGTACAGAAAAGATTTAGGAGGATGTTGCCAGGACTGGAGGGTCTGAGCGATAGGGAGAGATTGAGTAGGCTGGGACTCTATTCCTTGGAGCGCAGGAGGATGAGGACCAGAGGATATAGGTCAAAATCACTCTAACTCTATGCGGTGGAGCAGAATGTCGAAGTGGGTTCTGATGTTCTGCTAATTTACAACAAAATTCTTGGGATATTATAGATCTGTGGGCACCTCTTCAGAACAGTTATCCTCTGAATTCCTAACTCTGCCTGTTTTCCACTGAGGATCAAGAGAACATAGGTTTAAGGTGAACGGGAAAAGGTTTAATAGGGATCTGAGGGGGTAACTTTTTCATACAAAGGGTGGTGGGTGTATGGAACAAGCTGCCGGAGGAGGTAGTTGAGGTAGGGACTATCTCAACTTTGAAGAAACAGTTAAACGAGTACATAGATAGGACAGGTTTGGAGAGATATGGACCAAGCGCAGGCCAGTCAAGTCAAATCAAGTTTATTTGTCACTTACACATACACGATGTGCAGTGAAATGAAAGTGGCAATGCCTGCGGATTGTGCAAAAAAAATTACAATTACAGCATATAAATTAAAATTAATACAGAAAAGAAAATTTAGTCCCTGGAGTTATAATAGTTAACAGTCCTAATGGCCTGTGGGAAGAAACTCCGTCTCATCCTCTCTGTTTTCACAGCGTGACAGCGGAGGAGTTTGCCTGACCGTAGCAGCTGGAACAGTCCGTTGCTGGGGTGGCAGGGGTCCCTCATAATCTTGCTTGCTCTTGATCTGCACCTCCTGATGTATAGGTCCTGCAGGGGGCGAGTGTAGTTCCCATGGTGCGTTCTGCCGAACGCACTACTCTCTGCAGGGCCATCCTGTCCTGGGCAGAGCTGTTCCCAAACCAGACTGTAATGTTGCTGGACAGAATGCTCTCTACAGCCCCAGAGTAGAAGCAATGAAGGATCCTCAGAGACACTCTGAATTTCCTCAGCTGTCTAAGGTGGTAAAGGCGCTGCTTTGCCTTACCCACCAGTGCGGCAATGTGTGTTGTCTATATCAGATCCTCTTTGATGTGGACTCCCAGGTATTTAAAGCTGCTCACCCTATCCACAGTAGACCCATTTATTTGGACTAGGACTAGGAGGTAGGACTAGTGTAGATGGGACATGTTGGGAGGTGTGGGCAAGTTGGGCTGAAGGGCCTGTTTCCAGGCGGTATCACTCTTTGACTCTTCTGCACTCTCGCCAATGCCTCCACATCTTTCCTGAAGCAAATCTCAATGGGAGTCATATTTTGTGTCCATCAACCAAAATGCAATTAATCCTCTTGAATTATTTTTTTTCCCCTTCAGATTTTGCATCTTTGTGCAGTGAAAGGGACTGCCTTGACATGGTGTACAGCACCTGGGGGGAATTAAATTCCTGCAAATCTCGTGTTTGAAGAATATCACACTTTCTAAATAGAACCTGCCCCAAATATAACAAATCTCCATGGATTGATGGCAGAAGAAACACACCCTTTTCAACCCCATGAACCTTTCAGTCTTGCAGCATGAGATACACCTTAAACAAATGTATAGGTTGCTGAGTGGAACAGAAAGGTTATTCCAAAGCCCTTTCCGAGTCTGAGAGTGAGGGAACAGATCACGATGCAGAAAATCTGAAACTGCTGGAAATGTTCACCAGGTCAGGTATGGGCCATCTCCACTTCAGCACCATCGATACAGAACTCTCCTAGTCATAGAGTGGATACAGTGTGGAAACAGGCCCTTCTGCCCAAATTGCCCACACCGGCCAACAATGTCCCAGCTACACTAGTCTCGACACTAGCCTGCGCTTGGTCCATATCCCTCCAAACCTGTGGAGAAGCTTCTTCATTTTATTGACATTGAGGGGCATAAGTAGCCAGGGCAAGACAGCAGTCCTACAATATTCACCAAAAATAATCCCCTCCCCAACTCACATCCTCTCCTATCTCAACAAAGCCAGAGAATAATGGAGCAAAGAGGTCCTTCTACAGTTGTACCGGGCCCTGGTGAGACCGCACCTGGAGTACTGTGTGCAGTTTTGGTCTCCAAATTTGAGGAAGGATATTCTTGCTATGGAGGGCGTGCAGCGTAGGTTCACTAGGTTAATTCCCGGAATAGCGGGACTGTCGTATGTTGAAAGGCTGGAGCGATTGGGCTTGTATACACTGGAATTTAGAAGGATGAGGGGGGATCTTATTGAAACATATAAGACAATTAGGGGATTGGACACATTAGAGGCAGGAAACATGTTCCCAATGCTGGGGGAGTCCAGAACAAGGGGCCACAGTTTAAGAATAAGGGGTAGGCCATTTAGAACGGAGATGAGGAAGAACTTTTTCAGTCAGAGAGTGGTGAAGGTGTGGAATTCTCTGCCTCAGAAGGCAGTGGAGGCCAGTTCGTTGGATGCTTTCAAGAGAGAGCTGGATAGAGCTCTTAAGGATAGCGGAGTGAAGGGGTATGGGGAGAAGGCAGGAATGGGGTACTGATTGAGAGTGATCAGCCATGATCGCATTGAATGGCGGTGCTGGCTCGAAGGGCTGAATGGCCTCCTCCTGCACCTATTGTCTATTGTCTATTGTCTATTCTACCACACATGACACCTAGGGCCTGCTTTGCTGCAGAATATCATAGATCTTCCAGCAATTCAATACAAAAATATATGTTTCCAACCAAAACTATGTGCTGAAAGTCAGGGCGTGGAGTTAGAGTTAAGGTGTTACCCACTTGTACGGAAAAGATGCTTCGGGCAGGCATTGAGAAGTTGCATTTATCGGGTATTTAGGGACTTCATTATGCTTTGTGTTGTTCCACAATCATTCAAATATATAGTTAACAAGCTGGCAAAAGGCAAATTCAGAGCAAACATGACCCTTTTACACTCAGCCTGGTCTTAGAATAATCCACAGAGAAGTAATGAGTCATTCAAGAAAGAGTAGGAAGGAATTGCAGATGCTGGTTTAAACCGAAGATAGATACTAAAAGCTGGAGTAACTCAGCGGGTCAGACAGAAGAAGGGTCTCGACCCGAAACGTCATCTACTCCTTTTCTCCAGAGGTGCCGTCTGACCCGCTGCGTTACTCAAGCTTTTTGTGTCTAACTTCATTCAAGAAAGAATTAGATGGTATAATATTTAACAGAAGGGAGAGTTACAGATCTCAGTGGAAGACTCAAGTCCACATATTAAGTGGCCTTGTCCATGCAATGCCATGCAATGCTCAATTTTGTTATCTGAAGGTAGTTTGCTCACAGTAAACTATTTGAACTGTCATAATGCGGCCAAATGCAGCAGCAACCGTCATTGTTGAGGTTTCCCACAAAGGGCAGTGAGACCAAAGGCTGTTTATCTGTTCAAGGGCGGGGGAAGAATTCAGTTGAACCATGCACCGAAGACTCACTCCTTGTGTCAATTCTGCACCGAGTACTGACCCAGACATAGCCTGCAGACTCTGAACCCAACTGTTACTAGCTGCGGATAGGTACAAAATGCAGGAGTGACTGAGCGGGACAGGCAGCATCTCTGGAGAGAAGGAATGGGTGACGTTTTGGGTCAAGAACCTTCAAGGGCCTCGACCCGAAACGTCACCCATTCCTTCTATGCAGCGATGCTGCCTTTTACGTTCAGTTACTCCAGCATTTTGTGTCTATCTTTGGAGCAAACCAGTATCTACAGCTCCTTCCTACCCATTTTGTCCGTTGCTAGCTGCAGCAGGGCAGAAAATACATGTCTACCCAGGGGCCCAGGAGCTGCATCTGACCCATGGCAATCTTGGGTTATTACATAGTAGATGCCACACGCATCAGCAAGCCACATAATGCAGTATGTTTATATACACGCCTTCATAAAAATGCAGATAATCGCTCAGGAAGGCCTGTGATATCATATTCCTGTTGTTGTTCTGAACGGAGTCGAAGGTTGTTGATGCTTAACCAGCAGGTGGCGTTCAGTTAGCAATGTTTCTGGGTAACCAGATATGCACCAGACAGTTAACGTCTGGGTCACACGATACATAAGACGTGCAGTGAAGAGGGATCCTGTATTCTAAAGAAGGGCCTCGGCCAGAAACGTCACCCATTCCTTTTCTCCAGAGATGCTGCCTGACCCGCTGAGTTACTCCAGCATTTTGTGTCTGTCTTCCTGTATTCTGCAATACTTTCCGGGGCTCTCTCCACCCCCCCCCCACCGCCCCCCCCCCCCCTAACCATCTGACCCTGAAGCAGCACCCTCTCAGCTGCGGAACCCGCCTCTTGCCAACCTTTGATGAGTGGAAGGAATGATGCTGAGGTAGCTATAGGCGGGATTTTTAAAAAAAATCAAAATAAACTTTATTCATTGTAAAAAATATATACAAAACAGGTCGGATGCGTAGGAAAGAACTGCAGATGCTGGTTTAAATCGAAGGGAGACACAAAATGCTGGAGTAACTCAGCGGGTCAGGCAGCATCTCTGGAGGGAAGGAATTTCGGGAGAGAAAGAATTTCACTGTACGTCGATACATGTGACAATAATAAACCAAACCCTAAATCTGGTGTCTGCACAATGGAGCCTTTAACAAGTGCCAAACCCTCTGATGTTTCCTGGGGGCCTATAATTATATTACTATCAGGACTTAGTTCAGTTTAATTTAGACATGCAGCGCAGAAACATGCCCTTTGGCCTACATGATCGTCGCTGGTCGTCGTTGACCAGCGATCCCCGCACACTAGGGACAATTTATAATTTCATCACAGCCAATTAGCCTACACATCTGTACGTCTTTGGATTGTGGGAGGAAACCGGAGCTCCTGGAGAAAACCCACGCGGCCACAGGGAGAATGTACAAACACCGCACAGACAGCACCCGTGGTCAGGATCGAACCCGGGCCTCTGGTACTGTATGGCAGCGACTCCATCGCTGTGCCACCGTGCCACCCTATTGGGGGCATGGGCGTGCAGAACCGATTGAGAATTAATATTCATCTAAATTGTGGGGACTTTCAGATACTTAACTTCATCGATAAATGGTAAAAGGTCTGAACTAAAATCTCCCAGGACAAAATCACTCTTCCTCTCTGCGATGGAGCATCACGTTGAATAGGGAAAGTTAACCCCACTGTCAATATAACTGTCATTGTCCATTATCTAATCGTAACAGTAAGCAAGGAATGAACATATCTAACTTAAAACAAATCTCCTTTTTCATATAAGGACGTGAATGAGGATCAGGGAATCAAATAATTGGTAAGAGCAAAATAGGGGGGCCATTTGGCCCATCAAGCCCATGCCTGTTCTGAACCAATCCAATCAATAGCAAGATGAACATATGGAACTTTATGGCCACCTGCACTATATTGAACCTTCATATGTTTATCCAAAGCCTTTTTCAAAGCCATAATTGAATCTACATTAACCACGTGTCTATAGAGTGCATTCTTGATCTGTGTAAAAAAACTTTCCCCGTATCGATGCAAGATCTTTGACCATCCATGTTAAGTGGACTTTTGACCACGTTGGCACAGCTTTTCCCCAACCCCAGTTACTTCAGTCCTTTTCCTGACCAAAACTCCTCGTATCTGGAGCCACTCTGGTAAATCTCTTCTGCACCCTTTCCAATGCCTTCACATCTTCTCTTAAGTATGTTTTATGTAGGTCCAATATGTTCATCTTGCTATTGTACTTAGCGCAAACTCTCGTCTACTTTATTGATTACTTTCTCAATAGGAAGATTTATCAACTTTTCTTCACACCAAAGGATCTCAGCTGGACTGGTTGCCTTCCATGTGGGGTTGAACCACAGTGACTTCAAAATAGTCAGAGTCATAGTCATAGAGTGATGCAGCGTAGAATCAGGCCCTTCGGCCCAAGTTGCCTACACCAGCCAACATGTCCCAACTACACTAGTCCCACCAGCCTGCTTTTGGCCCATATCCCTCCAAACCTGCCCTATCCATGTACCTGTCTAACTGTTTCTTAAACGTTGGGATAGTCCCAGCCTCAACTACCTCCTCTGTCAGCTTGTTCCGTACACCCACCACCCTTTGTGTTAAAGTGTTATCCCTCAGATTCTTATTAAATCTTTTCCCCTTCACCTTAAACCTATGTTCTCTTGAACCTCAATGTAAAACAGGCAGAGTTGGGAATTCAAAGGATATCTGTTCTGAAGAGTTGCCCACAGATTTATAGTATCCCAAGAATCTTGTTGTAAATAGGAGCTAGCCCATTGGCAGAACCCCCTTCAACATTCTGCTCCATCGCAGAGAGTTAGAGTGATTTTCTCCTAAGGAGGTGGGGAATAATACAGAAAGGTTCTCGCAGGCTGGCGTGGACAATAGACAATAGACAATAGACAATAGGTGCAGCAGTAGGCCATTCGGCCCTTCGAGCCAGCACCGCCATTCAATGTGATCATGGCTGATCATTCTCAATCAAGTTGGACAAGTTGGACTGAATTGCCTGTTGCCATGTTACACAATTCTATGATTCAATAATCACGTGCAGGCAGAGAAAATTAAATTAACCTGGCATCATGTTCGGCACAGACATTGTGGGCCGAAGTTTACTCTAGTTTAGTTTAGTTTAGTTTAGTTTAGTTTAGGTTATTGTCACATGTGAAAAGCTTTTGTTGCAGTCAGCAGAAAGGTAACGCGTGATTACATTCGAGACATTTGCAGTGCATAGATGTATGATAAGGGTATAACGTTTAGTGCGAGGTAAAGCCAGTAAAGTCTGATCAAAGATAGTCCGAGGGTCACCAATGATATTAGATAGTAGATCGTGTCTGTTCCGTACCGCATTGTACTGTTCTATATATATGAACACGACTTACAAGAGAAATATGCCTGCTCTCTGTTAGGGCACTCTGGCCATTAATACCATTATTCTGTCACCATCAAACCCCAGCATAGATCCTTTTAATGTACGTGTCCATGGAGATATTGCCGCTGTAGAGTAGCCCTTCAAAGGCCTGGCTGTTTCCACATGCCTAGGCTCAGATACGATCAGTTTGTGAAAACGTTATTGTTGCAGTTGACCTGCCCAGGAGCACAGGGGGCTGGATTATCACCCGGAGTTCACAGCATAGGGCATTGTTCACTCTGGCATCCGTATTGATGGGTGTTATTTAAAGGTCAGGAGGGCACATGTTTAAGAGACGTTACTGGTGATTTATTCCACATTGCTTTACGACTACATGGGGACAACTACTGTTCTTATTTAAATGTAAGCACGTTAATGCTATAAAAGATGCGGAGCCTTCAAGTGGGTATGAGAAATGCAGAGAGAAGTGCCACCGGATAGTTTGAATGGGTGTTGTTTCAGGAATGTTGGTTCAAGCAGGGTCAAATTAGGTAGGAATAGGCCCAGACTGTTGCAAGAAATAACTACTGCTTTGAGTCGGCAAATGCTGTCTCCTTTGGGGGAATCCTACTGTAATTTTAGCCAACCCAACTTACATAGAAACATAGAAAATAGGTGCAGTGAGGAGGCCATTCGGCCCTTCCAGCCAGCACCGCCATTCATTGTGATCATGGCTGATCAACCACAATCAGTAACCCGTGCCTGCCTTATCCCCATATCCCTTGATTCCGCTAGGCCCTAGAGCTCTATCAAACATAGTTATTCATAGTAAATGGGCGGCACAGTAGCGCAGCAGGTAGAGCTGCTGCCTCACAGCGCCAGAGACCCACCAGAGGCTTGCGGCCTCTCCACTCACTCCCCACCAGCCATGTTCTTTCATGTCATGCATCGTGCTTTGATTTTATTTCCAGTGTGTGACCAAGGCAAGGAAATCTATTGTCTGTCCAGGCCGACGACATTGCAGTAGGAAAATAACTGCAGATGCTGGTACAAATCGAAGGTATCACAAAATGCTGGAGTAACTCAGCGGGTCAGGCAGCATCTCAGGAGAGAAGGAATGGGTGACGTTTTGGGTCGAGACTCTTCTTCAGACTGATGTCAGGGGAGGGGGCGGGACCAAGAAACGATGTAGTTGGAGACAGGAAGACAGTGGGAGAATTGGACTACATTGCAGTGATTAGTTTAGCGCCAGACTACTTCAGAGGGCTCTACAAATCGGCCACTAAAATCGAAAACTAGACTCAGATTTTGAGCTGGCTTCCAGCTGGTTTAATATGTAGGTTCAGTGAAATGTCCAGTTGGATTTCTTCGTCTGGCAGGCTTCATAAAGAGCAATTAGCAGATTAATTGTAATCTCTATACACCATCAGTGTGAATACTCACAGCTCACTAGTAGTATACCGTCAGTATTCACATTCAATAGACAATAGACAATAGGTGCAGGAGTAGGCCATTCGGCCCTTCGAGCCAGCACCGCCATTCACTGTGATCATGGCTGTTCATCCACAATCAGTACCCCGTTCCTGTTCCCCATATCCCTTGACTTCACTATCATTAAAAGCTCTATCTAACTCTCTCTTGGAAGCATCCAGAGAATCGGCCTCCACTGTATTCTGAGAAAGAGAATTCCACAGATTCACAATTCTCTGAGTGAAAAAGTTTTTCCTCATCTCCGTTCTAAATGGCCTACCCCTTATTCTTAAACTGTGGCCCCTGTTTCTGCACTCCCCCATGATTCCTATTTCAGTGGCACAATCACTGCACTACTTTATTGTGTATTGGCAAGATAAGTTATCATTGGAGTATGGTACGGGCGCTCCTCGACTTACGTAAAAGGCGACTAACGTAAAGTTGCACTTGCGTAAACAATTCTTTAAGCCCACTGCTTTCTTCAGCCTAAAGAAGGATTCCAACCAGAAACGTCACCCATCCTTTTTCTACAGAGTTGCTGCCTGACCCACCAAGTTACTCCAGCAGTTCTTGTGGATGCTCCTCCGTGATCTCCGTGCCGGAGCTCCCACGTGATCTTCCAACCTACACGTGGTCTTCTGACTTACACAAGGGTCCACGGCATGTAACCCTTACATAGATCGAGAGCGTTTGTATGGGTATGAGATAGTTCCTAATTATGGGCGCTTTGACATAGATAGATTAAATTTGTACTACTGGTCAAATTCAATTGCGTTTACCTAAGGTTTAATTCTTTTCAATTATGATAAACACACACACATGCAGATACATCCATATGCCACCTTGCACACATACACATTCACAGACATGCATGTACAAGCATGCATGCACATACATAAACATACCCACATGTACATGCACACTCATACATGCACACACACATGTCCACACATACACATACACACAAGCACTATCTGTAGTGTAGAAAGCCTTGTCCAACCAAACACTATCTGAAGAAGGGTCTCGACTTGAAACGTCACCCATTCCTTCTCTCCAGAGATGCCGCCTGTCCCGCTGAGTTACTCCAACATTTTTGTGTCTATCGTTGGTTTAAACGATAGGTGGAATTCTCTGCCTCAGAAGGCAGTGGAGGCCAGTTCGTTGGATGCTTTCAAGAGAGAGCTGGATAGAGCTCTTAAGGATAGCGGAGTGAGGGGGTATGGGGAGAAGGCAGGAACGAGGTACTGATTGATAGTGATCAGCCATGATCGCATTGAATGGCGGTGCTGGCTCGAAGGGCTGAATGGCCTACTCCTGCACCTATTGTCTATTGTCTATTGTCTAAACCAGCATCTGCAGTTCCTTCCTACAACAAACTGTCACCTAAATATCCAGCAAGACAAGGGAAAGGTGATATCATTTAAAATAAGGTTTTCCTTTATTCATCCTTGCCATCTGGGTTTCACGTGCAAGGTCAGCACTTAATCTCCCTTCAGAAAGTAGCAGTGAGCCAACTTCTTGAATCACTGCACTTCTTCTGGCAAAGGTCGTACATTCCAGGATCAAGACCCAGCAACATTGTTCACAAGGCAGGCTGGCATGTAACCTGCAGTTGGTGACATTTTCCTACGCCTGCCGCTTTGTCCTTCTTCATGGTCGTGGCCAAGGTGCGTCAGGTGCAGTAGATGCATCCTTCGTGAGTAACTGGTGCATACTGTGAGTGAACTGTGTCACTCACTCACTGTCTCCAGAGGCATTGAAGGTAACTTACTGGGGCAGCAATGTCCAGTGAGCGATCATGAATTAGTGAGCAATCTTTCAAATATGGACCGATGCGGGCGAATGGGACTGGCCCGTTCAGTAATTCGACAACGTTGAAATGAAAATTAATTAACAGTTTTATACAACATTGAAATGAAAATTAATTAACAGTGAAAGGATGCGAAATAGTCTGCCATTTCACTACCAATTGTTCCACACCATTGTCCAACACCAAGATCTACTCCACCGTGAAATATGTTGCTTCCTTCCTCTCAAACGACACCACCAAAAATTGACTCATCACTCTTTCCATGAAATGCCTTTATAGTTTAGTTCAGTGTGGAGAATACAGCATGGAAACAGGTCCTTCGGCCCACCGAGTCCATGCCAGCCAGCGATCCCCATGCATTACCACTATCTTACACGCACTGGGAACAATTTACAATTTTACCGAAGCCAATTAACCTACAAATCTGTATGTCTTTGGAGTGTGGCTTTTAAACACTTAGAATAACAAAAATCACTTTGCTTCCAACTAGTTTATTCTTGTGAATGATTCGTATTCAAAAAGAATCCTTCATGATTTCAATAAATCAAATAATGTTGGACATATGTACACTGCCGGTAGTTGATAGTAATCAATAGAGTTATGGATTTATGCAGTGTGGAAACAGGTCCTTCATCCCAACTCCTTGATTCTGACCAAGATTCACCATCTAAGCCAGTCCCATTCGCCCGCATCGGTCCATATCCCTCTAAACCTTTCCTATCCATGTACTTGTCCATGTTTCTTACAAATAGTGTTATACTACCTCCCTCAACTACCTGCTCTGGCAGCTTGTTCCATCCTCTGTGTGGAAAAGTTGCCCCTTACTTTCCTGTTAAATCTTGTCCACCTCACCTTAAACCTTTATCCTCTATATCCTCCGGGCAGCACTGTGGCACAGCGGTAGAGTTGCTGCCTTACTGCATCAGATACCCGGGTTCGAACCCGACTACAGGTGCTATCTCTATGGAGTTTGTACGTTCTCCCCGTGACCTGCGTGGGTTTTGTCCAGGTGCTCCGGTTTCCTCCCACACACCAAAGATGTACACGTCTGTAGGTTAACTGGCTTCGATAAAATTGTAAATTATCCCTAGTGTGTGTAGGATACTGTCAGTGTATGGGGATCGCTGGTCAGCACGGACTCCGTGGGCTGAAGAGCCTGTTTCCGGGCTGTATCTCTAAACTAAACTAAACTAGTTCTTGATTCCCTACCTTGGGTAAGAGACTCTGCATTCACCCTATCGATCTGTGCAGAAAAAGTTATTGCAGGACAATAACCTTTCTTTAATGATGTTGGTTATGGGTTAGATATTGAGCAAGATGCCATGAAAAACCTTTCCGCTCTTTAGTGAAATGGAGGCAAAGGAACATTTCATCTCCAACTCAGATCAGATGCAGTTTCATTTAAAAAGACTGATTGGGGATGGTTTTGTGCATGGGAAATTGTGTCTCATGAATTTGATGGAGTTCTTTGAAGAAATGCCCAAAAGGATTGATGAGTTTAGTTCAATTCATTGTCATGTGTACCGAGGTACAGTGAAAAGCTTTTGTTGCGTGCTAACCTGTCAGCGGAAAGACTGTACATGATTACAATTGTGCCATCCGCAATGTACAGATGCAGGATAAAGGGAATAACGTTTAGTGCGGGGCTCCTGTTGTCACCCTCCCCCTGTCAACTAACCCACGGTCAGGCGAACGACAACAAACAGAGACAGCAGAAGCAGAAATAGCAGAAATAACAACGAACAAACAACAACAACAACAACAACAACAGCTTGCAGCCCAAACGCAACCTCAGCCGCTGCAGCTTGGCGCCAACCCGGAGCATGCGCCCTTCTTAGGGCGGGCACCTACGGATGTCGAACCGGGTGGCATCACCCTGCTGCAGCTGAATGAGGAAGGCCTCACCAAGGGGAAGACCACCATCATTGAACATCTGCTACAGACCCACAAAGTCACTGCAATCCTGCTCCAAGAGACTCACAAAAGTGACAGCTCCCACCTGAAGATCCCTGGTTATACCCTGGCCGACTACACCGAGAGCGACTCCCACGGGATCGCCACTTTTGGAGGGCGTTACATAACTTCTGCTGCCTCAAACGCACGAAGAAGACGTTTAGTGCAAGTCCAGGAAGGTCCGATTAGAGATTGCCCGAGGGTCCACAATGAGGCAGATAGTGGCTCAGGACCGCTCTCTCGATGTTGATAGAATGGTTCGGTTGCCTGATAACAGCTGGGAAGAAACTATTCCTGAATCTGGAGGTGTGCGTTTTCACACTTCTGTATTACTTGCCTCATGGGAGCATAGTTAAAGAAAGAAATGCTGCTGTTGGATTAGAGGTTTCAAAGAGCGGCGTGATTGCAATGTGTGATTGCAGATCCACTCCTGGGACCAGCACACAGAGTCGGCTGCCTTGGGTGACATCAGGGCGGTGCTAAACATCCCTCTGCAGGGGCTTTAGCTAAACCTTTGATGTGCTTTCGGCAACTGAATCATCCTACCACAACCAGTGAGCAGTGCTGAGTTACATCTTTGATGATCCTCGGAGTATCCTTGATCGGACTTTGCTGGCTTTACCTTGCACTAAACGGTAATCCCTTACCATGTATCTATACACTGTAAATCCATTGATTGTAATCATGTATTGTCTTTCGCTGACTGGTTAGCATGCAACAAAAGCTTTTCACTGTACCTCAGCACACGTGACAATAAACTAAACTGAAACTGAACTGAAGCTAGCTGATCCGAAAGATGAGATCATATGGTGTCCAAGCTGATCTATCCAATTGAATCTAAATTTGGCTTGGTGGAAGGAGTCAGAAGACGGTTGTGGAGGGTTGCTTTGCAGATTGGCTGCCAGTGACCAGTGGTGTGACCCTGCAATCAGCACTGAGTCTCCTGTGGTTAGTCATATATAGTAATGTTTTGATTGAGAATGTAATTAGTATGGATGACACCAAATTTCATGGTGTAGTGGACACTGAAGAAGGTTGTCTAAGGTTACAGCAGGATCTAGATCATCTGGAAAAGTGGGCAAGAGAATGGGAGATGAGTTTAACTCAGACAGGTGCAAAGTGATACATTTTGAGAACATAGAGGCAGGACATACACAGATAATGAATGGTAGGGCCCAGGGGAGTATTGCAGAATAGAAATGCATAGGGGTGCAAGTTCATAATTCCCTGTAGGTGACAATAGATTTAGAGAGGGGGAAGAAGGCCTATTGGTATTTATATTGGTTTATTATTGCCCTGAAGGTATGGTGAAAAGCATTTACAGGGCAAGTTTTTTACACAAGGGTTGGCAGGGGAAATCACAGACATATTTGTGGAATTCATCGCCACGAATGGCTGTGAAGGTCAAGTCATTGGGTATTTCTAAGGCACAGGTTGACAGATTTTTGATTAGTGTGGGTGGCAGGGGTTATGGGGCGAAGGCAGGAGAATGGGGTTGAGAAGGAAAGGTAGATCAGCCATGATTGAATGGCGGAATAGACTTGATGGGCCGAATGGCCTAATTCTGCTCTTGTAACTTATGAACATGATCGCATATATAACCTTTCCCTACTCTATACTGAGGTACCAGTCAGCTTTAAGAAAACCACAGGCATCTTGGTGTCAAAAGAAAAGCAGGGTAGCGAACCTTAATCATTTGGTTGATTAACTGAAAGATACAGCATGGAAACAGGGTCTTCAGCCCACCTAGTCTATGGTGACCATCGATCGCCCATCGACACTAGTTGTATGATATCCCACTATTTAGAACTTGGCAGCATCGTTTCAGAATAAGGGGTTGCCCGTGAGTAACAGCGATAATGGTCTTCTCTCAGAGGGTTGTGCATCTTTGATTTTAGATTTTTTTTAGATTTAGAGATACAGCGCGGAAACAGGCACTTCGGCCCACCGGGTCTGCGCTGCCCAGTGATCCCCGTACACTAAGATTCAAGATTCAAGATTCAAGATATCTTTATTTGTCATCCAAAAAACAAGTTTTTTGGACGAAACACTATCCTACATACCCTAGGGACAATTTTTTAACATTTGCCCAGCCAATTAACCTACATACCTGTACGTCTTTGGAGTGTGGGAGGAAACCGAAGATCTCGGAGAAAACCCACGCAGGTCACGGGGAGAACGTACAAACTCCGTACAGACAGCGCCCGTAGTCAGGATCGAACCTGAGTCTACGGCGCTGCATTCGCTGTAAGGCAGCAACTCTACCGCTGCGCCACCGTGGTACCCAGGTATTCTCTACCCAATTCTCTACCCAGAGACCAACAAGGGTGACATTGACATTTCAAATCTACCAGAGTCATGAGATACGGAAAGGGGTGTGAAAGCCACAGGGTTGCGCCAGCCATGATCTTACTGAAAGGCAGAGCAGTATCGAGGGGCTGATTGACCTATTCTTGCACCTAATGTTCATTATACAGAGAACTTGTGAGCTGCTGGCGGGAGTGCCTTGTGACATCGGTACCTGGGGAAGTGAGGTTTGTCCCTTCCTGGGAGTCTGCTCTAGCTATAGTCAGTATACAGTATACAATACAAATACACTTGAGTTTGATCCTGACTATGGGTGCTGTCTGTGTGGAGTTTGTACGTTATTCTGTGACTGCGTGGGTTTTCTCCAGGTCCTCTAGTTTCCTCACACATTATAAAGACATGCAGATGTGTAGATCAATTGGCTTCTGTAAATTGTCCCCAGCACGTGGGACATAGAAGGTGGCGCAGCGGTAGAGTTGCCGCCTTACAGCACTAGAGACCTGGGTTCACTCCTGGCTATGGGTGCTGTCTGTACAGAGTTTGTTCATCCTCGCTGCGACCGCGTGGGTTTTCTCCGGATGCTCTGGTTTCCTCCCGCCCTCGAAAGATGCAGAGGTTTGTGGGTTAATTGGCTTCAGTAAAATTGTAAATTGTCCCTAGTGTGTGTAGGATAGTGTTAGTGTTGGGGGATTGTTGATCAGCGTGGATTCGATGGGCCGATGGGCCTGTTTGCGTGCTGTTTCTCTAAACTAAACTAACCCAAACTAAACTATTGTATGGGTGACCGATGGTCAGCGTGGATTTGTTGGGCCGAAGGGCCTTTTTCCGCACTGTATCTCTAAACTAAACTAACCTAGAAACTACAGTGGAGCTGCAGATTTAAACTAATGAATTTTAGAGATACAGTGCGGAAACATGCCCCTTGACCCACCGAGTCCGCACTGGCCAGCGATCCACACACATTAACACTATCCTACACACACTAGGAACAATTTACATTTTTACCAAAGCCAATTATCCGACAAACCTGTACGTCTTTGGAGTGTGGGAAGAAACCGAAGATCTCAGAGAAAACCCACGCGGTCACGGGGAGCACGGGGAGCTTGCATTGGATAAGATGTTACACTGGTACATGTGTTGCCACCTTGTTATGCTAATTTAGTATGACAAACACCTCAGCATGTTACAGTCATTTGCTGCCAGGTCCCTCTGCAATCGAGGTTCTGGTTGCCATATAGACAATAGACAATAGGTGCAGAAGGAGGCCACTTGGCCCTTTGAGCCAGCACCGCCATTCAATGTGATCATGGCTGATCATTCTCAATAAGTACCCCGTTCCTGCCTTCTCCCCATACCCCCTGACTCCGCTAGCTCTCTCTTGAAAGCATTCAGAGAACTGGCCTCCACTGCCTTCTGAGGCAGAGAATTCCACAGATTTAAAACTCTCTGACTGAAAAAGTTTTTCCTCATCTCTGTTCTAAATGGCCTACCCCTTATTCTTAAACTGTGGCCCCTGGTTCTGGACTCCCCCAACATTGGGAACATGTTTCCTGCCTCTAACGTATCCAACCCTTAATAATCATATGTTTCAATAAGATCCCCTCTCATCCTTTTAAATTCCAGTGTATATAAGCCTAGTCGCTCCAGTCTTTCAACATACGGCAGTCCCGCCATTCTGGGAATTAACCTAGTAAACCTACGCTGCATGCCCTCAATAGCAAGAATATCCTCAAATTTGGAGACCAAAACTGCACACAGTACTCCAGGTGCGGTCTCACTAGGGCCCTGTACAACTGTAGAAGGACCTCTTTGCTCCTATACTCAACTCCTCTTGTTATGAAGGCCAACATTCCATTGGCTTTCTTCACTGCCTGCTGTACCTGCATGCATCCTTTCAGTGACTGATACACTAGGACACCCAGATCTCGTTGTACGTCCCTTTTTCCAAACTTGACACCATTCAGATAATAATCTGCCTTCCTATTCTTACCACCAAAGTGGATAACCTCACACTTATCCACATTAAACTGCATCTGCCAAGCATCCGCCCACTCACACAGCCTGTTCAAGTCACCCTGCAACCTCATAGCATCTTCCTCACAGTTCACACTGCCCCCCAGCTTTGTGTCATCTGCAAATTTGCTAATGTTACTTTTAATCCCTTCATCCAAGTCATTAATGTATATTGTAAATAGCTGCGGTCCCAGCACCGAGCCTTGCGGTACCCCACTAGTCACTGCCTGTCATTCTGAAAGGAACCCATTTATCCCCACTCTTTGCTTTCTGTCTGCCAACCAATTTTCTATCCATGTCAGTACCCTACCCCCAATACCATGTGCTCTAATTTTGCACAATAATCTCCTATGTGGGACCTTGTCGAAGGCTTTCTGAAAGTCAAGGTACACTACATCCACCGGCTCTCCCCTGACCATTTTCCTAGTTACATCCTCAAAAAATTCCAGAAGATTAGTCAAGCATGATATAAGAGCAGAAGGCCTCATACATCCTGCTGTGCTCAATTAAGCAGGATGCTTTTTTAAAAACCTTTTGCGTGCAGTTGTGTTTAAATTTTTGTTGCAACCGCTTTAGCGGCGACCTACTTTCTCTAAGGTGGGACCCAGCTCTCCACACTCTGACTTGATATCTTGCTGATCTCACAGAGAGCTGGACCATGAATGAGTAATTAACACAGGTCTGCCGCCATTTCTGTGCTTTGGTTGCTCTTGGTGTTTTCAATGGGAACCGCTGGTCATGTTCCTGAATTCCCCCTTAGTTCGGGAAGGTTGCTGCTGTAATGTTCTAGTGAATACTACTCCAACATATTGCTATCGCCAGGATTAACTTCTCCGCCAGCTTCCTGTTTGAAACCTTCCTGGATGAGATGGAGCTTTTTGCCCTGAAGTTTATAAGTTGATATGTCCATACGTCATTGGAGCAGAATTAGGCCATTCGGCCCATCAAGTCTACTCTACCATTCAATCATGGCTGATCTATCTCTCGCTCCTAACCCCATTCTCCTGCCTTCCCCCCATAAACCTTGACACCCGTACTAATCAAGAATCTATCTATCTCTGCCTTAAAAATATCCATTGATTTGGCCTGCACAGCCTTCTGTGGCAATGAATTCCACAGATTCACCAAGGAACGTCTTTTAATTCTGAGGCGATGACCTCTGGTCCTAGACTCTCCCACTAGTGGAAACATCCTCTCCACATCCACTCTATCCAGGCCTTTCACTTTTCGAGTGTAGGAGGCTGAGTGGTGACCTTCGAGTGGTACATAAAATCATGAGTATTGTGAGAATTGTGTAGGAAAATAATGTGCAGATGCTGGTTCAAATCGAAGGTAGACACAAAATGCTGGAGTAACTTAGCAGGTCAGGCAGCATCTCAGGAGAGAAGGAATGGGTGATATTTCGTGCCGAGACCCTTCTTCAGACTGAACTATTGTGTTCAGTTCTGGGCACCATGTTATAGAAAAGATGTTGTCAAGCCGGAGCGGGTACAGAGAAGATTTACAATGATGTTGCCAGGTCTAGAGGGTCTGAGCTCTAGGAAGAAGTTGAGTAGGCTGGGACTCTATCCCTTGGAGCACAGGAGGGTGAGGGGTGATCTTATGGAGGTGTATAAAATCATGAGAGGAATAGACACATAGAGTCTCTTGTCCAGAGTAGGGGAGTTGAGGACCAGAGGGCATAGGTTAAGGAGGGAAGATTTTATAGGAATATGATGGGTAATGATCAGACAAAGGGTGGTGGGTGCATGGAACGAGCTGCTGGAGGAGGTAGTTGAGACAGGGACTATCACAACATTTAAGAAGCAATTAGACAGGTACATGGATAGGACAGGTTTAGAGGGACAGGCCAAATGCAGGCATTTGGGACTAGTGTAGATGGGACATGTTGGTCGTGTGGGCAAGTTGGGCTGAAAGGACTGTTTCCACATTGTATGGCTCCGTGACTCTATGACTCTAAAACATGATCCCAAGTTAAACTGATTTCATTTGCCTGTATATGATCCATATGTCTCCATTCCCTACACTTCCACTTGCCTATCTAAAAGTCTCTTAAACACCACTATCATATCCACCACCACCCTTGACAATGCATTGATGTCTCCACTACTCTACGTTAAAAACCTGCCCCACACATCTCCATTAGATTTGGCCCCTCTCTCCTTATAGCTCTGCCCTCGAGTGTTGGACATGTTCACCTTGGGGAAAAGGTTCTGACTGTCTACCCTATCTATGCCTCTCATAATTTTATATACTTCTATCAAGTCTCCCCCTCAACCTCTAAGGTTCCAGAGAAAACAATCCTAGTTTAACCGACCTCTCCCTGTAGCTGAAGCTCTCCAATCTGGCAGCACTCTGGTAATCCGTAATCCTCCTCTGCACCCTCTCCAAAGCCTGCACATCTCTCCTGTAATGGGGGACCAGGATGGTCACAGTCGTTTTTGCCAAGGTAGTGGAATCTCCAACTAGATGGAATGTTAGAGGAGAAAAATTTAAAGGGGACTTGAGTGGCCATTTTTTCACACAGTGGGCGGTGGTTAAATGGAATGAACTGCCAGAGGAAGTGGTTCAGGCGGGTACAATAACAACATTTAAAATACATTTAGACATGTACGTATCTAGAGGTTTATATTTAAAATACATTTCGATATGTACGTGTCTGGAAAAAAGATTAGAGGGATATGACTTCAGTCAGGTTTACAGCTGCTATTAGACTATTGAACAGACCACTCAGAAGATAAGCGTGTGACGCTGGTCTCCCAACCTACATCATTGCGACCCTTGCACTTTTTTAATCTGCATTTTCTCTGTAGCTGTAAGACTATATTCTGCACACTGTTTCTTTTTCTCTTTGCACTATCTGTTGTACTTATGTTGGTATGTAGGAAGGAACTGCAGATGTTGGTTTAAACCGAAGATAGACACAAAAAGCTGGAGTAACTCAGCGGGACAGACAGCATCTTTAGAGAAAAGGAATAGGTCGAGGCCTTTCTTCAAACTCAGTAAGTATCACGAGATCAACTTGTGTTGGTGTTGGTATTGGAATTAGTTTATTATTGTCATGAGAAACAGTGACAAACTTTGTTTATGAACTGGTTAATTGGCTGGGTAAATGTAAAAATTGTCCCTAGTGGGTGTAGGATAGTGTTAATGTACGGGGATCGCTGGGCGGCACGGACTTGGAGGGCCGAAAAGGCCTGTTTCCGGCTGTATATATATGATATGATGATATGATAACTATCCGTTAAATCCAACAATATAAGATTACAATCATGTACAACAATTAGTGAAAAGAGAAAAATACCAGAGTGTAGATTAAAGTGTTACAGTATTATGGTGTTACAGTTATAGGGAAAGTGCAGGATCCAGAATGAGGTAGGTTGTAAGATCGGTACTACACCCTGGCTTACGGGAGGACCATTCGGTAGTCTGATAACAGCGGGGAAGAAGCTTTAGATTTAGATTTAGAGATACAGCGCAGAAACAGGCCCTTCGGCCCACCGGGTCCGCGCCACCCAGCGATCCCCGCACATTAACACTATCCTACACCCACTAAGGACAATTTTTACATTTGCCCAGCCAATTAACCTACAAACATGCACGTCTTTGGAGTGTGGGAGGAAACCGAAGTTCTCGGAGAAAACCCACGCAGGTCACGGAGAGAACGTACAAACTCCATACAGTACAGCACCCGTAGTCAGGATCGAACCTGAGTCTCCAGCGCTGCATTCGCTGTAAGCTGCAATTCTATCGCTGCGCCACCGTGCCGCCCATTCAAGCTATTCCTGAATCTGGTGCCATGTGCTTTCCAGCTTTTGTATCTTCTGCCTGACAGGAGGGACACATGGATATTCAGGAAATGGAGGGATATGGAGGAGGCAGAGAAGTTTAATTTAGCTTAGTTTAGTTTAGAGATTCAGCACGGAAACAGGCCCTTCGGCCATCAAGTCCACACTGCCCAGCGATCCCCGTACACTAACACCATCCTGCACACACCTATTCTCTGGATGCTTTCAAGAGATAGTTAGATAGAGCTCTTAGTGATAGCAGAGTCAAGGGATATGGGGAGAAGGCAGGAACGGGGTACTGATTGTGCATCATCTGCCATGATCACATTGAATGGCAGTGCTGGCTCGAAGGGCCGAATGGCCTACTCCTGCACCTATTGTTTATTGTCCATTATCTATTGTCTATTGTCACACTGGGGACAATTTACAATTTTACGAAGCCAATTAACCCCTACAAATTTATATGTCTTTAGAGTGTGGGAGGAAACCCGGAGACCCCGGAGAAAACCCGCGCAGGTCACAGGGAGAAGGTACAAACTCCGTACAGACAGCACCCGTGGTCAGGATAGAACCCGGGTCTCTGGTGCTGGAAGGCAGCAACTCTACCGCTGCGCCACCACGTGATGATGCGATTTTCACGAGGGTTGTGTTGTAGGTTGGCAAAGCATTGCGATGTGCGGGGACAGTGCTTAAGTTGATGCTGGGCGGTCTGATCCGTTCTATTTTTTTCACTGTTTCAACAAATCGTTGTCCTGGTAGCATGGACATTGCGGGCCGAAGGGCCTGTTCCTGCGCTGTACTACACTGCATTCTGAATGTCCCTCACCCCAGCATCCAGGAGGATCGATAAAACCTATCGGGCG
Source organism: Rhinoraja longicauda (assembly GCF_053455715.1). Lineage (NCBI taxonomy): Eukaryota > Metazoa > Chordata > Chondrichthyes > Rajiformes > Arhynchobatidae > Rhinoraja > Rhinoraja longicauda. The sequence goes on from NC_135953.1 coordinate 19,627,568, forward strand.
GCACGGTAGCGCAGCGGTAGAGTTGCTGCTTTACAGCGAATGCAGCGCCGGAGACTCAGGTTCGATCCTGACTACGGGTGCTGCACTGTAAGGAGTTTGTACGTTCTCCCCGTGACCTGCGTGGGTTTTCTCCGAGATCTTCGGTTTCCTCCCACACTCCAAAGACGTACAGGTATGTAGGTTAATTGGCTGGGTAAATGTAAAAATTGTCCCTAGTGGGTGTAGGATAGTGTTAATGTACGGGGATCGCTGGGCGGCACGGACTTGGTGGGCCGAAAAGGCCTGTTTCCGGCTGTATATATATGATATGATGATGATAAGTGAAGCGTTTTGCTTTGAAGGAGAGGCAAAGTAACGTCCGCCATCCTGGTCACCACCATCTGGTTGGGGCATCAGTGTTGCAAACTGCTGGGTGAATTGCCAGCACCAAGCTGCAACTGTGACAAGTTGTGGAGATTTAATCAGAGAGGGGGTCAGCTCCGGTTTCGAACTGACCCCTTTTTGCAGGCGGAGCAGCTGACGGCAAAGCTTGCGATAAAAAAGACATAGGCTCGTTGGAGCTGCTATCAAACAAAAGGTCACTTCTGAAGAAACAAAATTTAACTAACGAACTGCTCGATAACAAAGCGATGACATCACTGGAGCAAGTGAACTGTGCCTTGAGAGAGCCGAGATTCTCTATCCTACAACGGCTGCCAGCTTCACAGAGAAAGCCATCTGCTCCAATGTACGCTGAAAATGTCAGTGCACGGATTCATCAGTGACTGACATCAGCTCTGCCCACTGAACCATCTCCAGCACATTATGCGCCACACTAAACAGCAAAGATTTTTATAATGCAAGTAATTAAAATTTCCTTTCATTTTCATCTTGGCAGCCTGGTTGTAATAAAGCCCGAGAGAACATATGTCCAGCCGAGGTAGCTCAGTCATGCGTTAGACAAACAAAATGCCAACCTTCGCATGAAGTCCCTCTGCATCAAAACTACATGTTGCAGCCGATGGTGCAGTTTGTCCACATGGCCCCATCTGTGGGCTGGACACCATGTGTATCTTAAACATCACGTCGGGAAAACTGGCCTGCGCCACACACAGTATGTTCGGCATATATTTTAGTTAGAGGTATCAGCGATTCTTTTGCAATCCCACAAACTGAACCAACAGTCTTTGTCCTGAAGATAGGCACAAAAAGGCTGGAGTAACTCGGCGGGTCAGGCAGTGTCTCTGGAGAAAAGGAATGGGTGACGATTCGGGTCAAGGCCCTTCTTTCTTGTCTATGAACTGCAATGCTGACTAAATTCTGCACTCTGTATTTTCCCTTTTGCTCTGCCTATTACACTTGAATTTGACTTGATTGTATTTCTGTAAAGTATTACCTGATCTGATTGGTTAGCATGCAAAACAAGGCTTTCGTTATACCTCGGTACACATAACAATAATAAACCTAAATCTAAAGCTACATCCTGATAAGATTCTTTCTATGATGCATCAGTAGAAATTGGTGAAAGTTGTCGAAGGCATGCCAAATTTTCTTGGCCTTCTGAGGAAGTTAGTGTGCTTTTTTGCCACAATACAATACAATATAATACAATACAATACAATACAATACAATACAATACAATACAATACAATACGTTGCAATATCTTTATTGTCATTGTAGACGTACAACGAGATTAAGAATGCCACTTCCATATCGATGCTATAAAATAAATAAATAAATCACAGCGAAAACAAAAACAACAAAGGGGGGGGAAAGAAAAAAAAGGAAACAAGGTAAAATGCAAAAAAAGGTTCATGCAGGGGTCAGCTGTGCCAGATGACCCTGGGGGCAGAGACAGATCATGGCGGGCTCTCAGTATTGAGGGCGTGCAGCGTAGGTTCACTAGGTTAATTCCCGGAATGGCGGGACTGTCATATGTTGAAAGACTGGAGCGACTAGGCTTGTATACACTGGAATTTAGAAGGATGAGAGAAGATGTTATCGAAACGTATAAGATTATTTAGGGGTTGGACACGTTAGAGGCAGGAAACATGTTCCCAATGTTGGGGGAGTCCAGAACCAGGGGCCACAGTTTAAGAATAAGGGGTAGGCCATTTAGAACTGAGATGAGGAAAAACTTTTTCAGTCAGAGAGTTGTGAATCTGTGGAATTCTATGCCTCAGAAGGCAATGGGGGCCAGTTCTCTGAATGCATTCAAGAGAGAGCTAGATAGAGCTCTTAAGGATAGCGGAGTCAGGGGGTATGGGGAGAAGGCAGGAACGGGGTACTAATTGAGAATGATCAGCTATGATCACATTGAATGGCGGTGCTGGCTTGAAGGGCCGAATGGCCTCCTCCTGCATCTATTGTCTATTGTCTATTGTCAGCAGGTCCGATTCAGAGCAGCTATAGCTCTGGGAATAAAGCTGTTTCTTAGTAATGTTGCTTGGAACTGGACTTATTGTTGGTGATATTTATACCTCGGAACTTGAAGCGCTCAACCATTTCTATTTCTGCACCATTGTCTGATGAAGGGTCTCGACCCAAAATATCACCCATTCCTTCTCGCCAGAGATGCTGCCTTTCCCGCTGAGTTACTCCAGCTTTTTGAGTCTATCCTTGAGGGAGAGGTTGTTATCTTGACGCCATGCTACTGACCTCTCTATCTCTTTCATGTCACCCACCTTTATCTGCCCTTGGGATAGCGGTGGTGAGCCACCTTCTTGAAGTGTTGTAATCCTTTGGTGAAGGTACTCCTATAGCACTATTTGGAAAGGAATTCCAGGATTTAGATCTAGTGAAAAGGAGGAACTGGCGATGTATTTTCAAGTCAGAAATGTGTGTGCTTTGATGGGGAATATTCAGGAAGTAGTGTGCCCATCATTTCATCTGCCCTCGTCCTTCTTAGTTTAGTTTAGTTTATTATTGTCATGTGTAACATATTATAGAAATGTTAACATGTTTATAGAAACATATAAAATTCTTAAGGGGTTGGAGAGGCTAGATGCGGGAAGATTGTTCCCGATGTTGGGGGAGTCCAGAACCAGGGGTCACAGCTTAAGGATAAGGGGGATGTCTTTTAGGACCGAGATGAGAAAACATTTCTTCACACAGAGAGTGGTGAGTCTGTGGAATTCTCTGCCACAGAAGGTAGTTGAGGCCAGTTCATTGGCTATATTTAAGAGGGAGTTAGATGTGGCCCTTGTGGCTAAAGGGATCAGGGGGTATGGAGAGAAGGCAGGTACAGGTTACTGAGCTGGATGATCAGCCATGATCATATTGAATGGCGGTGCAGGCTCGAAGGGCCGAATGGCCTACTCCTGCACCTATTTTCTATGTTTCTATGTTTCTATGTTTCTATGTAACTAAGGTCCAGTGAAAAGCTTTTGTCGTGTGCGATCCAGTCAAATGACAGCACTAGGCCTCTACTCGCTGGAGTTTAGAAGTTCTCCAAATTTGGTCTCCAAATTGGAGGAAGGACATTCTTGCTATTGAGGGCATGCTGCGTAGGTTCACCAGGTTAATTCCCAAAATGGCGGGACTGTTGTATGTCGAAAGACTGGAGCGACTGAGCTTGTATACACTGGAATTTAGAAGGATGAGAGGGGATCTTATTGAAACATATAAGATTATTAAGGGGTCGGACACGCTAGAGGCAGGAAACATGTTCCCGATGTTGGGGGAGTCCAGAACCAGGGGCCACAGTTTAAGAATAAGGGGTAGGCCATTTAGAACAGAGATGAAGATTTTTTTTTCACTCAGAGATTTGTAAATCTGTGGAATTCTTTGCCGCAGAAGGCAGTGGATGCTAATTCTCTGGATGCTTTCAAGAGAGAGTTAGCTCTTAATGATAGCGGAATCAGGGGGTATGGGGCGAGGGCAGGAACGGGGTACTGATTGTGGATGATCATCCATGATCACATTGAATGGTGGTGCTGGCTCAAAGGGCCAAATGGCCTACTCCTGCACCTATTGTCTATTGTCTATTGTCTATTGTTGAGGGGGGACCGCATTGAAACTTACAGAATAGTGAAAGGCAGAGATAGAGTGGATGTGGAGTGGATGTTTCCACTGGTGGGAAAGTCCAGGACCAGAGGTCAGATCCTCAGAATTAAAGGGCGCTATTTTAGAAAGGAGGTGATGAGGAACTTCTTTACCCAGAGGGTAGTTAATCTGTGGAACTCATTGCCACAGAGGCCAAGACAGTAGATATTTTTAAGGCAGAGGTAGACAAATTCTTGATTAGAACAGGAGTCAAGGGTTATGGGGGGAAGGCAGGAAAATGGGATTAGGAGGCAGAGATCAGCCATGATTGAATGGCAGAGTAGACTCGATGGGCCGAATGGCCTAATTCCACTCCTATAACTTGTGAACTTGTGAACTGACTCTACATTACCATGGTGGGAGGACTCCTGGGTTTGGGTGATGCTGAGCCATTGAGCCACGATGACTCTAAGATAGTGAAGCACAAAAAGAACTGCAAAACAAAAGCAATTAGAAAAACATGTTTGTGGTGGTGCAAGAGGTGGGCCATAGTGCTCCGTTACTGAGGTAGGATTATGACTCTATGTAGGACTATAACTCTATCACTCTATGACTCTACGGTTAAGGTTGCGCAGGCCAATTCAAGAAACTGATAGTTGCAGGCGGCTGCTCCTGAACCTGGTGATGTGGAACTTCAGGCTTCTCTACCTCCTGGTCAACGGTAGCAGCAAGAAGAGGAAGCGGCCCAGATCACGGGGATCCATGATGATAGATGCCGGCTTCCTGAGCGTTGGAATTGCTGCACTAGGTCAAGAGGGAACCTATCAGGATCAACCGTCCACGTTCACCATCGACCAGACACTCAGCCAAAGCAGCCACATAGGTCCTGTGGCAACAGGAGCAGCTGTGGCTCAGTATGTTGTCCACAACATCATCAACAAGGCACCTGTCCCAAGTGTGGTGGAATGCACTCCACCTCAAGCTGACCTGAAGATTGACTTCCACGGTGGCACAGCGGTGGAGTTGCTTCCTCACAGCGCCAGAGACCCAGGTTCGATCCTGACCACGGGTGCTGTCTGTACAGAGTTTGTGCGTTCTCCCAGTGACCACATAGGTTTTCTCTGGGTGCTCCGGTTTCCTCCCACAACCCAAAGACGTGCAGGTTTGTAGGTTATTTGGCTTCAGTAAAAATTGTAAATTGTCCCCAATGTGTAGGACATTGTAGGACTCAGAAGGCAGTGGAGGCCAATTCTCTGAATGCATTCAAGAGAGAGCTAGATAGAGCTCTTAAGGATAGCAGAGTCAGGGGGTATGGGGAGAAGGCAGGAACGGGGTACTGATTGAGAATGATCAGCCATGATCACATTGAATGGCGGTGCTGGCTCGAAGGGCCGAATGGCCTCCTCCTGCACCTATTGTCTCTTGTCTATTGTTAGTGTACGTGGTGATCGCTGGCTGACGCGGATTCGGTGGGCCAAAGGGCCTATTTCCGTGCTGTATCTCGAAAGTAAAGTTTCCCGTTGTAGGTGACGGAAATAGAAACATAGAAATAGGTGCAGGAGAAGGCCATTCAGCACTTCGAGCCTGCACCGCCATTCAATATGATCATGGCTGATCATCCAACTCAGTATCCTGTACCTGCCTTCTCTCAACAACAGAGCTTTATTTGTCATTCGGTACCAAGGTACCGAACGAAACTACATAGCAGTCATACACAAAAAAGAACACAAGACACATGACCCCAACACAAACGTCCATCACAGTGACTCCAAACACCCCCTCACTGTGATGGAGGCAACAAAAATTCCACTCTCTTCCCCACGCCCACGGACAGACAGCTCGTCCCCGACCGACCCGCACAGTCCCCGCAAGGGGATGGAAGTCCCCGCGGCCGAGTCGCACCGGGCGCTGAGACGTCTCGTGGCCGAACCGGGCGGTGGAAGGCCCCGCGACCGAGCCGTGCGCAGCTAAGTCCCGCGGCCGAGCCGCACCGGGTGATGGAAGGCCCCGCGGCCGAGCCGCACCGGGCGATGTTAGGCCCCGTGCTCCATACCCCCTGATCCCTTTAGCCACAAGGGCCACATCTAACTCCCTCTTAAATATAGCCAATGAACTGGCCTCAACTACCTTCTGTGGCAGAGAATTTCACTCTGTGGCAGAAAATGTTGGAGGATGATTTGTTGGATCCGCTGGCTGGTGGGGTGGAAGGTGAGAACGAGGGGGATTCTGTCCTTGTTACGAATGGGGGGAGGGAAGCAAGAGCGGAGCTGCGGGATGAAGAAGAGACCCTAGTGAGAGCCTCATCTATAATGGAGGAGGGGAAGCCCCGTTTCCTGAAGAACAAGGACATCTCTGATGCCCGAGTGTGAAACACCTCATCCCGGGCGCAGATGCGGCGTAGATGGAGGAATTGGGAGTAGGGGATAGGCTTTTTGCAGGAGTCAGGGTGGGAAGAAGTGTAGTCCAGATAGCTGTGCGAGTCAGTGGGTTTATAGTAGATGTCAGTCACTAGTCTGTCTCCTGTGATGGAGATGGTGAGGTCCAGAAACAGGAGGGAGATGTCGGAGATAGTCCAAGTATATTTAAGAGCAGGATTGAAATTGGAAATGAAGTGTATGAAGTCAGTGAGTTCTGCATGGGTACAAGAGGTAGCACCAATGCAGTCGTCGATGTAGCGGAGGTAGAGTTCGGGGATGGGGCCAGTGTACGTCCGGAACAGGGATTGTTCGATGTACCCGACAAAGAGGCAGGCGTAGCTAGGGCCCATGCGAGTGCCCATAGCTACGCCTCTGGTTTGGAGGAAGTGGGAGGAGTCAAAGGAGAAGTTGTTAAGGATAAGAACCAGATCTGCTAGGCGGAGGAGAGTGTTAGTAGATGGGGATTGGCTGGTTCAATGGTCGAGGAAGAAACGGAGGGCTTCAAGACCATCTTTGTGGGGGATGGAAGTGTAGAGTGACTGGACATCCATGGTAAAGATGAGGGAGTGGGGGCCTGGAAACTGGAAGTTATCGAGGAGATGGAGAGCGTGTGAGGTGTCTTGAACGTAGGTGGGGAGGGATTTGACCAGGGGGAATAGGATGGAGTCGAGGTAGGTGGAAAGAAGTTCAGTGGGACATGAACAGACAGAAACAATGGCTCTGCCGGAACAGTTCTGTTTATGGATTTTAGGTAGGAGGTAAAATCGGGCCGTGCGGGGCTGGGGAATGATAAGTTTGGAGGCATTAGGGGGTAGATCGCCGGAAATGGTGAGGTCCGTGATGGTGCTGATGATTAAGGTCTTGTGTTTGTCGGTGGGGTCATGGTCCAAGGATAAGTAGGAAGAGGTGTCTGAGAGTTGTCGTCTGGCCTCGGTCCGGTAGAGGTCACCCCGCCAGACTACCACAGCACCTCCCTTGTCAGCGGGTTTAATGACTAAGTCAGGGTTGTTGCAGAGTGAGTGGAGGGCTGCACGTTCAGGAGGGGAGAGGTTAGAGTTAGTCAGGGGATTGGAGAATTTGAGGCGGTTAATGTCACGCCGGCAGTTGGAGATGAAAATATCCACATATGGAGGATGATTCACTGAATATTCAAGTCAAAAGGTCACATTACAGTCAGCAAGTGGAGATTTTGACATTCAGAGGCACAATTCCTATGCTATGAGTTGAACCACTGGTTGAACCACTTTGCTGCCCTCCATTTATCACACAACCTATTTAATTCAAAATGGAGAATTAGACATGCAAATGGAGAAGAAGTTGCATTTATATTCACACAGGAGAGTCTGTAAACATATTTACTAAAATATTGCCCAAGGAGAATACTCAAAGCTGGATTGTTTTCTCTGGAAAGTTGAAGGTTGAGGGAAGACCTAATAGAAGTCTAAAAAAACTTACGAGAGGCATGGATAGGATAGACAGTCAGACCCTTTTCTCCAGAGAGAAAATGGAAAGGCATAGCTAACGTGAGAGGAGCAAAATTAAAGGAGATGTGTGATGCAAGTTACTTTACAGAGTGGTGGGTGCCTGGAATGTGTTACCAGGGGTGGTGGTGGAGGCAGATACGATAGTGGCATTTAAGAGGGGTTTTTTGATAAGCTGGGAATGGACCAATATGGATCATGTGCAGGCAGAGATTAGTTTAACTTTGCCATCATGTTCTTTATCGACATTGTGGGCCAAAAGGCCTGTTCCTGTGCTATTCTATGTTCCAAGGCAGACTTTAGAAATGAGGAGTACACGTGCTTAGAATAGAGAGACTTTTAAAATATGGGACTTTGGTCGAATGATTAGGCACATTTCCACTGTCTGTAGCTCGAAAGCGTCATTGATCATCAATGAAAAGCCAAAGTGAACGGGTAAGGAGAACCATTATATTGCACGTTGCTATGTTACTGAACGCCATGTCAGAATAATGTTGATACAAAAGCATACAATCCATAATACCTTGCAAAAAAGAGGTGGATAACAACATTTTAAAAATGCTAATAAGTACAAAGAGCACGAAAACTCACGAAGACTTTGAATTTGTTTCATCTGATTTTAGTTGGTGTGTCTGTGTCTGTGTGTGTGTGTGTACCATCCAGTGGGTACTTACACACATGCACGTGTACTCCTGGGTGCCTGAGTGTTTTACGTATTGTTTCACTGAATCATTTTTGCCCGTAGAGATTAGTCATTGTTTGCCCATTTCTCAGAACCAAGATCCTTCCCGTCCCAAATACAGTCCAGATCAGCCGTGATCTAATTGAAAACCGGAACGACTTCAAAAGACCCTCTCAACCAACAGATTGAAGCATTTTCCGTCAGTCTGGGTTAGATTTAAATCGGGTTGCAGTGAGAGGAGTGTTTAAATCACTATATACACTGCCAAGCAGGATATGTCGAAACAACAATAAGAGTAAGACAGTCAATCATTCTTGATGTCTCATTGGAAAAGTGAAACACACTTAGCAATTTTAAAGACTGATTAAAAGAGACTTGTTCATTACACTAATCTAACTATTGGACATGGTTAATATTGTGCAATGCCACAACTCCGAATAGCTTCACTTTCAATCGTTGTTGGTCTTTGGTGATTTGTGAATAATATTGCTGCACCGATAAGCTATGACTCTGCAAACTGTGCTTCTCTTTGGCAGATTCACACCTTGCTTAGCATTTATTACCTTATATAGAACTACAGCACAGAAACAGGCCATTGAGTCATCTGGTCGATGTTTATGCTGCACGATCGTCTGCCTTTGCTTTGCTTCAGCTTTTCCAGCTCAACCTCCTGATCTCTTCTTCCTCATGCACTAACTAGCCTAGTTTTGAAACATTCTTTCCTAATTTATTTTAACAAACATCTCAATTCACATCTCAATCTTCCATAATGAAGAAAACTCCAGCTGTTCAATCTTTCCCTTAGTTTTGGCTGAGCTTCATGTTTCTGATAACATCCTCGTAATCCCAAATAAGTTATTGACTAACAGGGATGCCAAGAGGGCAGGGCGGCACGGTGGCGCAGCGGTAGAGTTGCTGCCTCACAGCGCCAGAGACCCGGGTTCCATCCTGACTACGGGTGCTGTCTATACGGAGTTTGTACGTTCTCCCAGTGACCGCATGGGTTTTCTCCGGGTGCTCCGGTTTCCTCCCTCATTCCAAAGACGTACAGGTTTGTAGGTTAATTGGCTTCGGTTAAGATTGTAAATTGCCCCTATTGTGTAGCTCAGTGCTAGTGTACGAGGTGATCGCTGGTCGGCTCAGACTCGGTGGGCTGATGAGCCTGTATCCGTGCTGTATCTCTAAATCTAAAATCTATATCTAAATTTGAAAACAAGCTAGAGGCTTAGTCTAAGGAAGCAGATGCCAGGAGTCTTGGGAAAGGCCTAAATACCGTTATGGGATGCAAGCTGATGTTGGGGGTGATATCTGGCAACAATCTATCAGTAACGCCAGGACATCTACTCTTCGAACCAGTGCTCTTGCACTCGTGTACAGCACCGCTGAGTACGCCGCCCCAGCATGGTGCCGCAGCGCTCATACTAGCAAGCTAGACGCAACCCTCAACAACACCATGCGGATCATCACTGGCTGCCTACGTCCTACTCCGACGGATCTCCTGCCGGTGCTCGCGGGTATCGCACCCGCCAAGCTTCGCAGAGAGTTCTTCACTCATAGGCTGGTGTGCAAGGCCCCATCAGATGCCAAACATCCTTTGCACCACCTCGCCCAGGATTCACAGCAACTGGGACCTCAACGCCCGTCATCTCGTCACCCTTTCTTCCGTCATGCAGCGACCCTCTGTGGCTCCGGTTTCAACATACTAGGAGCATGGAGAACCATCTGGGAACAGACATCGCGGCCTCCTCAATTCACTGTCGCACCGAACACCACAGCCCCACCCGGCTCGGACATGCCCCGCAAAGAGTGGGTCGCCCTGAACCGGCTCCGCACAGGGGTCGGCTGTTCAACGCCAACATGCATCATTGGGGATTACGTTCATCAGCAGCCTGCGTGTGTGGAGCAGACCAGCAAACAGCGCAGCACGTCATTTTCAACTGCACTGTCCTCCGTCCCCCTGGTGGAGGGGTAGACCTCACGGCCCTCGACAACAGCACATTGCACTGGCTACTGCCTCAAACGCAAGAAGAAGAAGTAACTGATGAGCTCAATGCTTTTTGAACAGGCAACCAAATTTGCACCTAGGCCTAACCCCACTTCCTCTGCTGGCTCCGTCCCATTTACCTCAGAAGGAGAAGTTAGATATGCTTTGACAGACACAAAATACTGGAGTTACTCAGCGGATCAGGCAGCATCTCTGGAGAAAAGGACTTGTCAGGTCGGGACCCTTCGTCAGACTCAAAAGCAGATATGCTTTCACGTGGATTGACTCTCAGAAATCGGCTGGTCAGAAGCAGTCGCAAGATGGGGTCTGAAACCATGCGCCAATTAACTGCCCACAGTCTTTGCTGATATCTTCAACCTCTCACTTCAAATTATCTGTTTGGATAGCCTGCAAAACAAAGCTTTTCACTGTACCCTTACTACACCTGATAATAATAAACCTAAAACCTAAACCTAAATCTTTAAGTTTGGCGATGGTAATTCAGCTGTCAGCCGGATCACCAACAACGATGAGACGAAATGCAGGAATCGCAAACTTTGAGTTATGGTGTCAGGACCACCACATAGACCTCAATGCCAGTGAGATAAAAGTGTTGGTTGGTGACCTAAAGAAGCAAAGGGCCGAACACAATCCTGTCCCCACCAATGGATCTGCTGTCGGAATGGTGGGCAGCTTCATGGTTTCTGGGCACAGACAAGTCCATGTAGAAACAAACAACAGTAGATGCTGGTTTCTACCCAAAGATGGATACAAAGTGCTGGAGTAACTCCATGGGTCAGGCAGCATCTCTGGAGAAAAAGGATGGGTGACGTTTTGGATCAAAAAGAAGGGTCTTTTTTTCCATCTTTGTGCCTATCTTATAGTCAAGTCCATCACAGACTTGTCACTTCCTTCTGCCCAGTTTATCTCCATGGTGCATTGCATCAGGAAAGCTAGAACTATCATCAAGAATACCTATCATTCTGGCCATTCCCTTTTCTCTCTTCTACATTCTGGGAGAAGATACATGTCTAGACTTAATAACAACTGCACTAAACGTCAGACTGAAGAAGGGCCTTGACTCGAAGGCCCATTCCTTCTCACCAGAGATGCTGCCTGCCCTGTTGAGTTATTCCAGCATTTTGTGTCTACCTTCGATTTAGAAACATAGAAACATAGAAAATAGGTGCAGGAGGAGGCCATTTGGCCCTTCAAGCCAGCACCACCATTCATTGTGATCATGGCTGATCATCCACAATCAGTAACCCGTGCCTGCCTTCTCCCCATATCCCTTGATTCCACTAGCCCCTAGAGCTCTCTCTAACTCTCTTTTAAATTCATCCAGTGAATAGGCCTCGACTGCCGTCTGTGGCAGAGAACCCCACAAATTCAAAACTCTTTGAGTAAAAAAGCCTTTTCTCATCTAAGTTTTAAAGGGCTACCCCTTTATTCTTAGACTGTGTCCCCTGGTTCTGGACTCAGCCAACATTGGGAACATCTTTCCTGCTTCTAGTCCTTTTATAATTATATACATTTCTGTAAGGTCCCCTCTCATCCTTCTAAATTCCAGTGAATACAAGCCCAGTCTTTCCAATTTTTCCTCATATAACAGTCCCGCCATTCCGTGGATTAACCACGTGAACCTACGCTGCACTGCCTCAATAGCAAAGATGTCCTTCCTCAAATTAGGAGACTAAACTGCACACAATACTCCTGATGTAGTCTCACCAGAAGTACTCTTTACTCCAATATTCAAATCCTCGCGTTATGAAAGCCACCATGCTTTCTTCACTGCCTGCTGTACCTGCATGTATACTTTCAGCGACTGTTGTACAAGGACACTCTGGTCTCGTTGCACTTCCCTTTTTCCTAATCTGACACCATTGAGATAATAATCTGCCTCCTTTTTGCCGCCGAAGTGGATAACCTCACATTTATCTACATTATACTGCATCTGCCATGCATCTGCCCACTCAATCAACCTGTCCAAGTCACCCTGCAACCTCCTAGCATCCTCTTCACAGTTCACACTGTCACCCTGCTTTGTATCATCTGCAAATTTGCTAGTGTTACTTTTATTCCCATCATCCAAATCATTAATATATATTGTAAGTAGTTGCGGCCTCAGCACCGAGCCTTGCGGCACTCCACTCAGCACTGCCTGCCATTCTGAAAAGGAACCGTTTATTCCTACTAGACAATAGACAATAGACAATAGGTGCAGGAGGAGGCCATTCGGCCCTTCGAGCCAGCACCACCATTCAATGTGATCATGGCTGATCATTCTCAATCAGTACCCCGTTCCTGCCTTCTTCCCAAACCTCCTGACTCCACTATCCTTAAGAGCTCTATCTTTCTCGCTCTTGAAAGCATTCAGACAACTGGCCTCCACTGCCTTCTGAGGCAGAGAATTCCACAGATTTAAAACTCTCTGACTGATAAAGTTTTTCCTCATCTCTGTTCTAAAAGGCCTATCCCTTATTCTTAAACTGTGGCCCCATGGTTCTGGACTCCCCAACATTGGGAACATGTTTCCTGCCTCTAACATGTCCAACCCCTTAATAATCTTATATGTTTCAATAAGATCCCCTCTCATCCTTCTAAATTCCAGTGTATATAAGCCTAGTTGCTCCAGTCCCGCCATTCCAGGAATTAATCTAGTAAACCTACGCTGCATGCCCTCAATAGCAAGAATATCCTTCCTCAAATTTGGAGACCAAAACTGCACACAGTACTCCAGGTGCGGTCTCACTAGGGCCCTGTACAACCGTAGAAGGACCTCTTTGCTCCTATACTCAACTCCTCTTGTTATGAAGGCCAACATTCCATTGGCTTTCTTCATTGCCTGTTGTACCTGCATGCTTCCTTTCAGTGACTGATGCACTAGGACACCCAGATCTCGTTGTACATCCCCTTTTCCTAACTTGACACCATTCAGATAATAATCTGCCTTCCTATTCTTACCACCAAAGTGGATAATCTCACACTTATCCACATTAACCTGCATCTGCCATGCATCCGCCCACTCACACAGCCTGTCCAAGTCACCCTGCAACCTCATAGCATCTTCCTCACAGTTCACACTGCCCCCCAGCTTTGTGTCATCTGCAAATTTGCTAATGTTACTTTTAATCCCTTCATCCAAGTCATTAATGTATATTGTAAATAGCTGCGGTCCCAGCACCGAGCCTTGCGGTACCCCACTAGTCACTGCCTGCTATTCTGAAAGGGACCCATTTATCCCCACTTTTTGCTTTCTGTCTGCCAACCAATTTTTTATCCACCCTACCCCCAATACCATGTGCTCTAATTTTGCACACTAATCTCCTATGTGGGACCTTGTCGAAGGCTTTCTGAAAGTCAAGGTACACTACATCCAACGGCTCTCCCCTGTCCATTTTCCTAGTTACATCCTCAAAAAATTCCAGAAGATTAGTCAAGCATGATTTCCCCTTCGTAAATCCATGCTGACTCGGAACGATCCTGTTACTGCTATCCAAATGCTCCGCAATTTCGTCTTTTATAATTGACTCCAGTATCTTCCCCACCACTGATGTCAGACTAACTGGTCTATAATTTCCTGTTTTCTCTCTCTCTCCATTTATCCCCACTCTTTACTTCCTGTCTGCCAACCAATTCTCTATCCACATCAATACCCTATCCCCAATACCATGTGTTCTAATTTTGCCCACTAATCTCCTGTGAGGGACCTTTCTGAAAGTCCAGATGCACGATCTCCACTGGCTCTGCTTCATCCATTTTACTTGTCACAACATCAAAAAATTTAAACCAGCATCTGCAGGTCTTTCCTACACATGTTACTCACTTTATTCCCTTTATCATGTATCTGTACACTGCATTCATTTTATTGTCTTTCCACTGGCTGGTTGGCACACAACAAATGCTTTTTCACTGCACCTCAGTACATGTCACAATAAACGAATCTAAACGAAAACTAACTTCAGATCTCACAGTAGCAATTTGAGTAAATATTCTCCAAGGTCCTATTCTTTGTGGCGCAGTTTTTGAAGAATATGGGAGATATTCCTGCTGACCCCGATGGCCAGTGCTTAACACAGAACATTTTCATCAGAAGCAGATGATCTGGTCAACTTCTCAATGGTATTTTTTTTTTGCCGTTCCATTTTCCTACTTTAAAATTGTGCACAGGACTTGAAAAGAAACTCATTGCCTGCAAAAGGCTTTGCAGTGTGCTCGGATTATGAATGTCTATAAATAAGGGCAAGCTGTTTCTTTCACACGTATGGGGCGTGTAGCGTTGATGTCTCTGTTGTCACTCTATGTTTCGTTATGAACAAGGAAGGATTGCAAGTGTGATACTCAAGTAACATATACAACATTCCACATTCTGGAATAAATGTGCCCACAAATAGTACGTTACTGGAAGGAGCCAGCGAGTACTACCACTCTATTCCAAGACTGAACATTCATAGCAAAAGTCTATCTTAATGCCTCTTGGGTGGGGATAGGATTGCTGAATTCCAGAGATGAGGTTGACAGTAACTTCCTTTGGCCTTGGCAGCACTTGATTGTGGGATCAAGGGAGCTCTTGATAAAGCAGATGTCAAAGGGAATCATCTCCACTGGCATAGGTTGGTTCTGCTTATTGGAGCTCAGCCCAACCCTGGAACACCACTGCAGGAGCTGGTCAGGACGGTGTCCTTTAGCTTAGTTTAGTTTAGTTTAGAGATGCAGCACGGAAATAGGCTCTTTCGGCCCACCGGGTCCGTGCTGACCAGCGATCCCAGCACATTAACACTGTCCTACACACACTAGGGACAATTTTTACATTTACCAAGCCAATTAACCTACAAACTTGCACGTCTTTGGAGTGTGGGAGGAAACCGAAGGTCTCGAAGAAAGCCCACGCAGGTCACGGGGAGAACGTACAGACAGCACCCGTAGTCGGGATCAAACCCGGATCTCCGGCGCTGCATTCGCTGTAGGGCAGCAACTCTACCACTGCGCCACTGTGCCGCCCAGTAATATAAAAACTGCATTGATATCCATCTCATCTACTCAGTGACTGAGACTAAGACTAACCCTCTTGAGTTCAATGGTTCAATTGTGCTTTATTGTCACATGTGCAAAGAGCAAACGCACAGTGAAATTCCTTTCTTACAAACAGTCCCGTAGAGTATCACCATACCATCCCCGATTAGCAATTGTACAAAAATTGTCCACTGAGGCTGCATGCAAGAGGAGCCATGTTTTGGTGCCATTTTCCAAGTCCAGTCCATGCTCCAGTTGTTAGGTAGAGAATTCCAAAGACTCACAACCCTCTGGATTAAAAAAATTCTGCTCATCTCAATCTCGAATGGATGTCCCTTTATACTGAGATCACGATCCCTGGTTTGAATCCCTGTGAGAGTTCTGTATGTTTCAATAAGATAACCTCTCATTGTTCTAAACTCTTGAAAGTATTGGTCCAGTCTTCATTATTTATCCTCAAGGGATGATCGTCCATTCCAGGAATCAACCTGGGAATCCTTGCTACACTCCCTATTCAGGTATATCCTCTCTGTGGTAAGGAGACCTGTTTGCAATTCTCTGGGTGTAGGTCTCACCAAGGCACTATATCATTGCAATGAGATGTCTTCTGATCTCTTCGGAAGCAACGCGGTTCAATAGCTGGCAAACTCCAACGTTGAACCCTGATAGAAATTGTTGTAATATATAAGACAAGGGGGATGTTGTGATATTGCTGGGACTACTTTGTGTATCCAAGAACTACTTTGTATGGCTGTGTATATAAGTGATGGGTGTGATTAGGCGGTCACTCTGGATCCAGGCGGCCTTGGAATAAACAGCCTGGAGTACAAGCTGCACCATGATAACATCTTAAACATGTGCACTCGTGGTCCGTCCAGAGTCACAACAAAGGTACAACAGGTACCGGACCACAAAGAACAACATGGTGGCAGCGGTTTGGGTGTTTAGCCTAGAAAAGGAAAACAACAAAAACCCCAAGAAAAAAAGTTAACAAGTGCGTAAGAAAGAAAAGAAAAAAAGAAGGTTAACAAAAAGGAACCCAGCAAAAAGGTTAACAGGAAGATAAGATAGAGCCCTGAAGAACGAAAAAAGTTTCCCGCTCGGTAAGGGGCCAATATATGTAGGTATACTTACCTGCTCAGTAGTCAGCGGCGAGCTGCCGACGTGACGTTGCAAGCTGCTGAGGGCGGTGTGTGAAGGCCCACATCGCGCCCCAGCACCTGTGCAGGCCCGAGATTGGGAGCCTGCGACTGCTTCGCGGGGGAGAGACCGGAGGCGACCGGGAGACCCGGCACCCACGGAGGTGTGCGGTGACCGGGGAAGACTGACACCCACGGAGGTGTGCGGCGACCGGAGGCGACCGGGAGACCCGACACCCACGGAGGTGTGCGGCGACCGGGGAAGACCGACACCCACGGATGTGTGCGGCGACCGGTAAGACCGACACCCACGGAGGTGTGCGGCGTCCGGGGGAGGCCGACACCCATGGAGGTGTGCGGCGACCGGGAGAGCCCTGGAGGAGACCAACACCCATGGAGGTGTGCGGCGACCGGGAGAGCCCTGGAAGAGACCGACACCCACGGAGGTGTGCGGCGACCGGAGGGGGTCGGCGACCGGAGGGACCGACCATCCGCGGAGGTGCGGCGGCCTGTAAGGCCGAGGCACTACATACTCACCCAGGCGCGTCGACGGTAGAGTCGGGACGGCCCTGGGCCCGAGGCAGCGGCAGCGTGTTGGAATTGCGCGGCAGCTGCCGGTAGCACCTGTGGGCGGGGCCGGGAAGCACCTGTGGGTGGGGCCAGTGCACCGCGGCAGCGCGTTCGAAAAGTTGAGTGGCAGCTGCCGTGGAGCACCTGTGGGCGGGGCCAGTGCACCGCGATTACAGCAGTGGCAGCCCAGCAGTGGCAGCCCAGCAGTGGCAGCCCAAATCATGGTGGTGGAGCATCTAGAGCCTACACTACGTTTGATCTACACAGCACGTCTTCTTGAGGGGAAGATATGGAACAAAATGAATATTTTGTGTTTAATGACCTGTGTAGTGATCTGTGTAATGAAAGCTTAATGTATTATATTTGATGCTTTTGTATATGTATATATCTGTGGAGTGACCACACGGAGTGAGTGACCACACGGAGATGAGTGACCACACGGAGTGAGTGACCACACGGAGTGAGTGACCACACGGAGTGAGTGACCACACGGAGTGAGTGACCACACGGAGTGAGTGACCACACGGAGTGAGTGACCACACGGAGTGAGTGACCACACGGAGATGAGTGACCACACGGAGTGAGTGACCACACGGAGTGAGTGACCACACGGAGTGAGTGACCACACGGAGATGAGTGACCACACGGAGTGAGTGACAACACGGAGATGAGTGAAATTCCGCAGAGGAGTGACCACCATGATGGCGAAAAAAGCAATTGTGTTTAATTGTGTTTAGTTGTGCTATTGGTTTTGTTTGCAAAAAGCAATGGTGTTTTGGTTTTGTTTGTTAAATATATTTTAGCCCTCGAATGGTAAATAAAACAATTTTATATAAGACAAGGGGGATGTTGTAATATATAAGTCAAGGGGGATAATGTTGTGATATTGCTGGGACTACTTTGTGTATCCAAGAACTACTTTGTATGGCTGTGTATATAAGTGATGGGTGTGATTAGGCGGTCACTCTGGATGCAGGTGGACACGGAATAAACAGCCTGGAGTTGAGCTCCAGCATTGTAACCTTTTATACACGTGTACTTGTGGTCCGTCCAGAGTCACTAAAGGTACAACAGGTACCGGACCACGAAGTACAACAGAAATGATCTAAAGGTGGGCGGCACAGTGGCACAACTCATAGAGCTGCTGCCTCATAGTGCCAGAGACCCGGGTTCAATCCTGACCTTGGGTGCTGTCTCTGTGGAGCTTGCACATTCTCCCTGTGACTGTGTGAGGCTTCCTCCGGGTGCTCTGGTTTCTTCCCATGTCCCATAGATGTGCCAGTTTGTAGATTAATTACCCCTAGTGTGTGGGGTGAGTGTGTGCGAAAATAGGATAACATAGAACTAGTGTGAACAGGGGATCAATGGTCGGCGTGGACTCGGTGGGGATCTGTTGCATCTCTAAATGGCTCTGTTGCATCTCTAAACTAAACTAATATCTGAGGCTGATGGCGTAGTGGGTGGGGAAGAGCAAATGAAGAGTCAATTACTTACCTTAACTGCTCATTTAGCGCAGCTAAACCTCTTAGTGCACTGCACTCAGCCTGCGAACTTGATTCAAAGTGGCTTAGTGATAGAGTTGCTGCCTTACAGTGCCGGGGACCCAGATACGATCCTAGCTATGGGTGCTGTCTGTACAGAGTTTGTGCGTTCTCCCCGTGACCGCGTGGGTTTTCCCCGGTTTCCTCCCACGTTTGAAATTGCCCCTCGTGTGTAGGATAGTGTTAGTGTATGGGGATCGCTGGTCGGCCCGGACTCGATGGGGCGATGGGCTTGTTTCCACGCTGTATATCTAAACCGAATCTTCCAGAGCAGATTCTCTTCCTGCACCATGCCTAGCACATCTTCAACCCACATTATACCTCCATGTTAAAACGAGCTCATCAGCTTGAAGTCATGCAAGCTAGTTTAAATGGAAGTAAACCTCTCTTGATGTGGCCCTCTTGTTCATGCCCCAGCCGATGAGCAACATGGTTTTGTAGCCCTCAGCTGCAGAAACCATTGAAGTCAATCAGCAGCAAATGTTGATGTATCACTTGCATTGCCATCAGTAGGTGTGAGCTGGTGGGCATAGAGTGAATGTGGAGAGGATGTTTCCACTGGTGGGAGAGTCTAGGACCAGAGGCCTTAGCCTCAGAATAAAATGATGCTCTTTTAGAAAGGAGATGAGAAGGAATTTATTTTAGATTTAGATTTAGAGATACAGCGCGGAAACAGGCACTTCGGCCCACCGAGTCCGTGCCGCCCAGCGATCCCCGCACATTAACACACTAGGGACAATTTTTACACTTGCCCAGTCAATTAACCTACATACCTGTACGTCTTTGGAGTGTGGGAGGAAACCGAAGATCTCGGAGAAAACCCACACAGGTCACGGGGAGAACGTACAAACTCCGTACAGACGGCGCCCGTAGTCAGGATCGAACCTGAGTCTCCGGTGCTGCATTCGCTGTAAGGCAGCAACTCTACCGCTGCGTCACCGTGCCGCCGTTTGGCAGAGGGTGGTGAATCTGTGGAATTCATTGCCACAGACGGCTATGAATGCCAAGTCAATGGATACTTTTAAGGCTGAGATTGACAATTTTTTGATTAGTACGGGTTATGGGGCGAAGGCAGGAGAATGGGGTTGAGAGGGAAAGATAGATCAGCCATGATTGAATGGTGGTGTACACTTGATTGGCTGACTGGCCTTATTCTGCTCCTAGAACCTATGAACTTATGAGCTAATCCTCTCTCCACAGTTAGGCTCCCGAGTTTCTAAAGTAGACCAAATTTATTTTCAAAACAGTATCAGTGCCTCTCATTAGGAAGTGAGCCCAAATCCGTTCATTTCAGTAAAAAGTGTTTGACAGATCATTCCACTCGTAAAGCTGGCAGTGAGCTCACTGTGGATCAACATGTGCTCCTCTAACACAGAGCACAAAATAATCTCTTGCCAACACCTGCATCAGTTAGACTTCAGGCTGGGAACGAATTCTCTGATAACCCCTGATGGTTACACTAACACAGCGCTGTCTAAAAATACCACATGATTATAATTTTCCATTTTCCACTGAGTTAATGGGCACCTTGTTGTATAGAATTGACAATATTACAACTGGTTTCTTTAAAGATTTTGCAGAATATGGTGGTAAAACAAGGTTTACTGTTTCTGACCCGGAAAGTTATAATTGCTATTTTCCCAGCCCTCGATCCTATCGACGTATATTTGTTTGAAAGTTTGAATTTCTTGACTCAGTGCATGGGTATTTGTTTATTAATGAAATGCACGTAGGTTTGTTTAAACTCACTAAAAACCTTCCTAACATTTCTGTGTTTGAATGATTTTCAAGAACAGGGTGGCACAGCGGTAGAGTTGCTGCCTTACAGCGAATGCAGCACCGGAGACCCGGGTTCGATCCCGACTACAGATGCTGTTTGTACAGAGTTTGTACGTTTTCCCCGTGACCTGCGTGGGTTTTCTCTGAGATCTTCGTTTTCCTCCCTCATTCCAAAGACGTACAGGTTTGCAGGTTAATTGGCTTGGTAAATGTAAAAAATTGTCCCTAGTGTGTGTAGGATAGTGTTAATGTGCGGGGATCGCTGGTCAGCGCGGACTCGGTGGGCCGAAAGGCCTGTTTCCGCGCTGTATCTCTAAAACTAAAAAAAAAACTAAAGTCAAGGTGATCCTGAGTGATATTAGCAGAACAGTAGGCCAAGGTTAAACAACTTGCTCAGGTCTGGTTCCAGAGTGACCACCTAATCACACCAATCTCATATACACATTACTCCACAGGCAAACAAAGTAGTCCTTGGAATACAACAAAGTAGTCCCAGCAATATCACAACAGATGCCTGACCTGCTGACTTCCTCCAGCACCTTGTGTTTTGCTCAAGATTCCAGCACCAATTTATAATTACTCTAATCAACTTCTTTACATCCATTACTTCAATGTCTAAATTTATGTTCCTCGGACCATTTACCAATGTTTAGCTTAGTTTAGTTTGGTTTACTTTAGTTCAGTTTAGTTTATTGTCACGTGTTCCGAGGTGCAGTGAAAAGCTTCCCAGTTGGGAAGCAGCTCCCCTGCCCAATTCTCTCGAAGTGTTGAGCACCTTCTCCTCATCTTCTAAGGATGGCGCCACGGTGGCGCAGCGGTAGAGTTGCTGCCTTACAACGAATGCAGCGCCTGAGACTCAGGTTCGATCCTGACTACGGGCGCCGTCTGTATGGAGTTTGTACGTTCTCCCCGTGACCTGCGTGGGTTTTCTCCGAGATCTTCGGTTTCCTCCCACACTCCAAAGACATACAGGTTTGTAGGTTAATTGACTGGGTAAAATGTTAAAAAAGAATTGTCCCTAGTGTGTGTAGGATAGTGTTAAAGTGCGGGGATCGCTGGGTGGCGCGGACTCGGTGGGCCGAAGGGCCTGTTCCCCAGTCCAGTGAGGCTATGCTTTGAATGAGAGATTGAACTGAGAAGCTCTCTCAAGTGAATGTAAACTTAGAGCACTTAGCTTAGTAACTTAGAGCAAGAAAGTGCCCCCTGTTGTGAAGGGCAATAATTAGAACTGAATCAACATTAAAAAAAGCAGGTTATCTAGTCAGAATCACATTTTGTCGAAAACATTGGTGTACCCACATTGACTATCATTTTTTCTGACAGTAAAATAATGACAACACTTCGAAGGTGCTTAATTAGGTCAAAGTGCTTTGAGCCATCCTAAAAGAAACACAAAAAATGTGATATAATGCAAGATTTTCCACTCTTTCAAAAAATCCTTAATATTTAACAAATTCACAAGTCATGCTAAAGATACAGCGTGGAAACAGGCCTTCAGCCTTCAGCCTGCTGACCAGTGACCACCCCTGCACATTAACACTATCCTGCACACCAGCGACAATTTATAATTTCTACTGAAGCCAATTAACCTACAAACCTGTACATTTTGGGAATGTGGGAGGAAATCAGAGACAACCCATATGGTCACAGGGAGAACATACAAACTCTGTACAGACAGCACCCGTGGTCAGGATCGAACCTGAGACTCTGGTGCTGTAAGGCAGCAACTCTACCGCTGCACCACTGTGCCGCCCTTTCTCCTTCACTGGATTTACCTTTCCTCATTTTAGTTTTTAGTTTTAGTGGTACAGCATGGAAACAGGCCCTTCGGCCCACCTAGACCACCCTGAGCATCGATCACTCGTTCACACTGGTTCCATGTTATCCCACCTTCTCATCCATTCCCTACCCAGTAGGGGTCAGATTACAGAGGCCAATTAACCTGCAAACCCACCCATGTCTTTGGGATGCGGGAGGAAACCGGAGCACCCAGGGAAAACCCACGTGGTCACAGGTGGAACGTACAGACAGTACCTGAGATCAGGATCGTACCTGGGTCTCCGGCGCTGTGAGGCAGCAGCTCTACCAGCTGCGCCACTGTGCTGCCAACTGTGCCAAATAAGCTCTCATTTCATCTGCCCTTGCCATGCCTCATGCTAAAAAACTGAGCTGCTGATAAACTTGTCAGCTTGTTTATTTTTGGTTCTCAATTTCTTCACTTCCCAAGTTAACGATTTCTGCTCTGTTTCTCACCCACTCCATGTGTTGCTTTGATCAGTTCCGAGTGCAACAAGACTCATCTGATGCCAAGGGATCGAGATAGATTGGGTTTAGAAACAACATTCAACTTCATGCCAACAAAAGCAAAGTTGATTAGCCTGAATCAAGTAGAATGTTTGGAAACCATAAAGATTTCGTGGAAACCTGAGGGGTAACTTTTCCACACAAAGGGTGGTGGGTGTTTGGAACGAGCTTCCGGGGGAGGTAGTTGAGGCTGGGACTATCACAACATTTGAGAAACATTTAAACAGGTAACATTTTGCTTTATGTTATTAATCTGCGTGGAAAAGAACAGAACGAGAATGTGAGGAGACTGAGGAAAGACCTAGCACATTACCTCAGGATTCAACTCACATTTAACAATTTCAGATAGATTAGCATTGAGCCCACATTTCCACTATTCATTTTGTGTGGGAAGGAAGTGCAGATGCTGGTTTAAACAGAAGATAGACACAAAATGCTGGAGTCGCTCAGCGGGACAGGCAGCATCTCTGAAGAGAAGGAATGGTTGACGTTTCCTTCCCTCCAGAGATGCTGCCTGTCCCGCTGAGTTACTCCAGCATTTTGCGTCAGTCTTCTACTATTCATTTCAGTCATTTTCCTTTACTGTTACTTCAGATTTCATCTCTCTCCTCCTACATGTACTTCCTCTAGACAAAATGGATCATCTTCTTTCATCCAGGACCGTCACTTGCGACAGTCAATCTCCCCTGTTCTCCATCCTATCACCAGGTCTTCTTGCCCCTGCTGCCCTTCATCCCTGCCAGAAAAAGTAGCATACCAGAGGACTGGGAGAAATTCAGAGTCCAGCAGAGGAGGACAAAGGGCTTAATTAGGAAAGGGAAAATAGATTATGAGGGAAAACTGGCAAGGAACATAAAAACAGGCTGCAAAAGCTTTTATAGATATGTCAAGAGAAAAAGATTAGTTAAGGCAAATGTAGGTCCCTTGCAGTCGGAAACAGGTGAATTGATCATAAGGAACAAGGAGATGGCAGACCAATTGAACAAATACTTTGGTTCTGTCTTCACTAAGGAAGACATAAACCGTCTGCCGGAAATAGCGGGGGACCGGGGGTCTAAAGAGATGGAGGAACTGAGGGAAATCCAGGTTAGTCGGGAAGTGGTGTTAGGTAAATTAAATGGATTAAAGGCAGATAAATCCCCAGGACCAGATAGGCTGCATCCCAGAGTGCTTAAGGAAGTAGCCTCAGAAATAGTGGATGCATTAGTGATAATTTTTCAAAACTCTTTAGATTATGGAGTAGTTCCTGAGGACTGGAGGGTAGCTAATGTAACCCCACTTTTTAAAAAGGGAGGGAGAGAGAAAACGGGGAATTATAGACCAGTTAGCCTAACATCGGTAGTGGGGAAAATGCTAGAGTCAGTTATTAAAGATGGGATATCATTACATTTGGAAAGTGGTGAAATCATCGGACAAAGTCAGCATGGATTTACCAAAGGCAAATCATGTCTGACGAATCTTATAGAATCTTATAGAATTTTTCGAGGATGTAACTAGTAGAGTGGATAAGGGAGAACCAGTCGAGGTGTTATATCTGGACTTTCAGAAGGCCTTCGACAAGGTCCCACATAGGAGATTGGTGTACAAACTTAAAGCACACGGTATTGAGGGTTCAGTGTTGAGGTGGATAGAAAATTGGTTGGCGGACAGGAAGCAAAGAGTAGGAATAAACGGGTCCTTTTCGGAATGGCAGGCAGTGACTAGTGGGGTACCGCAAGGCTCAGTGCTGGGACCCCAGTTATTTACAGTGCATATTAATGATTTGGACGAGGGAATTGAATGCAACATCTCTAAGTTTGCGGATGACACGAAGCTGGGTGGCAGTGTTAGCTGCGAGGAGGATGCTAGGAGGCTGCAGAGTGACTTGGATAGATTAGGCAAGTGGGCAAATGCATGGCAGATGCAATATAATGTGGATAAATGTGAGGTTATCCACTTTGGCGGCAAGAACAGGAAAGCAGAGTATTACCTGAATGGTGACCGATTGGGAGAATGGGAGATGCAACGTGACCTGGGTGTCATGGTGCACCAGTCATTGAAAGCAAGCATGCAGGTGCAGCAGGCAGTGAAGAAAGCGAATGGTATGTTGGCATTCATAGCAAGAGGATTTGAGTTTAGGAGCAGGGAGTTTCTGCTGCAGTTGTACAGGGCCTTGGTGAGACCGCACCTGGAGTACTGTGTGCAGTTTTGGTCTCCTAACCTGAGGAAAGACGTTCTTGCCTTAGAGGGAGTACAGAGAAGGTTCACCAGATTGATCCCTGGGATGGCGGGACTTACATACGAGGAAAGACTAGATAGACTGGGCTTGTACTCGCTGGAATTTAGAAGACTGAGGGGGGATCTTATAGAAACATATAAAATTCTTAAGGGGTTGGAGAGGCTAGATGCGGGAAGATTGTTCCCGATGTTGGGGGAGTCCAGAACCAGGGTTCACAGCTTAAGGATAAGGGGGAAGTCTTTTAGGACCGAGATGAGAAAACATTTCTTCACACAGAGAGTGGTGAGTCTGTGGAATTCTCTGCCACAGAAGGTAGTTGAGGCCAGTTCATTGGCTATATTTAAGAGGGAGTTAGATGTGGCCCTTTTTGCTTAAGGGATCAGGGGGTATGGAGAGAAGGCAGGTACAGGCTACTGAGCTGAATGAAAGATGTACAGGTATGTAGGTTAATTGGCTGGGTAAATGTAAAAATTGTCCCTAGTGGGTGTAGGATAGTGTTAATGTACGGGGATCGCTGGGCGGCACGGACTTGGAGGGCCGAAAAGGCCTGTTTCCGGCTGTATATATATGATATGATATGATATTGAATGGCGGTGCAGGCTCGAAGGGCCGAATGGCCTACTCCTGCACCTATTTTCTATGTTTCTATGTTTCTAACTTAACATCTGTCACATGTCTAACTTCTGCTAGATCTGATGGAAGGTCATTGATCTGAAATATTACGTCTGAGTTTCCCCCTCCATAGGTGCTGCTTGGCCTGCCGAATATTTTCAGTATTTTCTGCAAATTTCCAGCTTCAATAAATTTGGGCGGCACGGTGGCACAGCGGTAGAGTTGTTGCCTTACACCGCCAGGGACCCGGGTTCGATCTTGACTACAGGTACTGTCTGTACGGAATTTGTATATTCTCCTCGTGACCTGCGTGGGATTTCCCCCTGGATTTCCGGTTTCCTCCCACACGCCCAGATGTACAAGTTTGTAGGCTAATTGGCTTGGTCAAATTGTAAATTGTCCCCAGTGGGTAGGATAGTACAGTATATGGGGACTGCTAGTCGATGCAGACTTGGTGGGCCAAAGAGCCAGTTTCCACGTGGTATCTCTAAACAAATCTAAACTAAACTAAATTCCTTCAAAGTATCCTGTTGGCCAACCCCAGGAAAACATTACATTGCTGAAATCCAGAAGGTTAGGCAAATAAAGGTTATTTTTTGAGGATCAGATATTGATATCAAAACATAACAATGGGGGAATAATTCACAGTGCATCCAATGCAAAATGTTTTGGTCTGAAGAAGGGTTTCGACCCGAAACATCACCCATTCCTTCTCTCCAGAGATGCTGCCTGACCCGCTGAGTTACTCCAGCTTTTTGTGTCAACCTTCAATGCAAAATGTTCCTCGATTGACCATTGGAAATGATGGCACCTCTATTAATAAACACTTTGCTGAAAGGTCAAGATTTTCTGTTGAAACCTCCTTGTTTTTTTTCTTTGTATTTGCTGGGAACTATTAAGTTTTTTTTTTGTCCTTATTGCTACTGAGGCAGCAGCCCCTATCAAATAAAAAGGGACACAACTTTTACCTGAAGCAGGGTCCCGACCCAAAACGTTACCCATCCATTTTTTCTCCAGAGATGCTGCCTGACAGAGATACTCCAGCGCTTTGTGTCTGTCAATTTTTATCAAAGTTGTGATCAAAATAATATGCCTGCATATCTGTTTGCAAGTCATCAAGATTTTTCTGACAGTACTGACAGTACAGTACCTCCCACCACCATGACCTTTACATCAAAAACAAAAGCACCAATTCATTGCAGCAAAGATATTGCCAAATTACACACTGTGTAGGAAGGAACAGCAGATGCTGGTTTACACCACAGGGAAACACAAAATGCTGGAGTAACTCAGCGGGACAGGCAGCATCTCTGGAGAGAAGGAAGGGGTGACGTTTCGGGTCGAGACCCTTCTTCAGACCCAAATACACACTGTTGTGATGAGCATGTAATCTGCCATTCCTTAAGGTCATAAGGTCATAAGGGATAGGAGTAGAATTAGGCCATTCAGCCCATCAAGTCTACTCCGTCATTCAATCATACCTCTCCCTCCTAATTCCATTCTCCTGCCTTCTCCCCGTAACCTCTGACACCCGTACTAATCAAAAATCTATCTCTCTCTCTTAAATACCCTGGAACCCCTGAGCACCACAGTAATCCTGGGATAGGGCACAACAGCATAGTCCCAGCCTTACTAGAGTTCAGCTATCAATGTCAAAGACTGCAATGCGCTACAATGCTGAGAATTATATCCTGCACTCTTTATCCTCCCCATTCCTCTATTGTACTTGAGTTTGAACTGATATTATCTATGTATGGTATATCTGTACCTCGGTACATGCAACTAAATCAGCTGAGCCAGATGGGGACCCACTGTGAAGTGATTCATATGTAGAGTTCAACGCAGGAAACCATTGCATTAAAAGTTTCAGATGCACATAAGGTCATAAGGTCATAAGTAATAGGAGCAGAATTAGGCCCATCCGCCCATCAAGTCTGCTCCACCATTCAATCATGGCTGATCTATCTCTCCCTTCTAAACCCATTCTCCTGCCTTCTCCCCATAACCCCTGACACCCGTACTAATCAAGGATCTATCTATCTCTGCTTTTAAAATATCCATTGAATTGGCCTCCACAGCCTTCTGTGGCAAATAATTCCACAGATTCACCACCCTCTGACTAAAGTAATTCCTTCTCATCTCCTTCCTAATCACAATCACAATAAAACTTTATTAGCCAAGTATGTTTTGCAACATACGAGGAATTTCATTTGCCATACAGTCATAACAGTAAAAAGCAGCAGGACACACAAAATACATTTTAACATGAACATCCACCACAGTGACTCCTCCACATCCCTCACTGTGATAGAAGGTGAAAAACAGTTCAATCTCTCCCTTCTAAAGGAACGTCCTTTAATTCTGAGGCAATGACCTCGAGTCCTAAACTCTTCCACTAGTGGAACTATCCTCTCCACATCTACTATATCCAAGCCTTTCACTATTCGGTACGTCATTACCGGTGGACAACATGTAGCTTAAATATCGTTAGTCACTTGGAAATGACCATAACTTACAATTGGGCAGGTGGACAGGGAAGTTGTGTTTTTGTGAATCCAGTCAAGATTACTGGGATAGACACAAGATGCTGGAGTAACTCAGTGGGTCAAGCAGCATCTCTGAAGAACATGGATTGGTGACTTTTCGAGTCGGGACCCATCTTCAGCAGACCAGGTTACCCAAGTTGGTCTGCAGAAGGCTCCCAACTCAAAACGTCACCTGTGCATTTTCTCCAGCGAAGTTGCCTGACCCATTAACTCCAGCATTTTGTGTCTACCTTTGGTATAAACCAGCATCTGCAGCTCCTTGTTATTACCAAGATCACTGGGCATTGATCACAGCCAGGGTGCCAGACATGGGTGCCAAATAAAGTACCATTGTAAACATGTAGCATACTTAACTCATCGATCCTCTAGTTTCCTTACTCATGAACACTGAGTGCTAGGCTATAAGATAACACACTCACTCCCCTGAGCAATCCAGCAGGACCAGTAACTTGACCTTGAGTAAGCGGCCAGGTGGTGCAACAGTAGAGTTGCCTTACAACACCAGAGACCCGAGTTCGATCCTGACCATGGGTGCTGTCTGTGTGGAGTTTGTACATTCTCCCTGAGACCGCGGTGGTTTTCGCCAGGTGCTCCGATTTCCTCCCACACTCCAAAGACGTACAGGTTTTTAGATTAATTGGATTCTTTGAAAATGTAAATTTCCCCCAGTGTGTGGAATAGTCCTAGTGTATAGGATGATCGCTAGTCGGCGTGGACTCACTCGGTGGGCCGGAGGGCCTGTTTCCACGCTGTATCTCTAGTCTAAACTAAAGTCTAAGCATCAATTGTGAATGTCAGTGGGAACAGGGACACTGGTGATGTGGGATTCTGCGGATGAAATTCCAGAGCTGTCAGAATGGATTGTGCCATGCCCACTCACAGATACTTTGATGACTTGGGTAAACAACCAGTGATAAGAAGACAGTCCGCTTTTGGAATTTAATCCCAAATACTAAGATAAGTCCTGAGAATGAAAATGTCATCTGAGAATCAGAAAAACCTCATAAAACAAAAACCATCTCATCCCCCCTGCAAGTGAGTCATTTTATCATTTCTCTCCGGTGATTTCCCAATTAAACGCGGCAGCTAGTATCATTTCTAAAAAAAAAACTTGAGGGGGAAGGATAGAAGTCAGTGGGCTGTAATCACACAAGGATGTTAGTGACGAGCTGAGATGAAATTCTTCTGCACATTGAAATAACTAAAGCGTTTAACTCCTTGCAGCCAGACCATATGTCAATGCAGTCAAAATTCAGAGCCGAGAGCTAACATTGCCTATCAGAGTCATGGAGCCATGCAGCATGGAAACAGGCCCGCCGGCCCAATTGTCCAGGCCGATCAAGTTACCCGAGTTAGTCTCACTCGCCTGTGCCTGGTGCACACCCCTCCAAACCCCATCCCCTCCCCTTCAATCCCCGCCTCCCCATGCACGGACCTGTCAGATGTATTCAAGGGCGAGTTAGATATAGCTCTTGGGGCTAACGGAATCAGGGGACATGGGGAGAAAGCAGGAACGGGGTACTGAATTTGAATGATCAGCCATGTTTATATTGAATGGCGGTGCTGGCTCGTAGGGCCGAATGGCCAATTTCTGCACCCTATTTTCTATAATATAAGGGCAGCATAGGTTGGGTTTTCTCCGGGAACTCCGGTTTACTCCAAAGACATACAGGTTTGTAGGTTAATTGTCTTGGTAAAATTGTAAATTGTCCCTATTGTGTGTAGGATAGTGTTAGTGTGCGGGGATCGCTGGTCGGCGTGAACTCGGTGGGCCGAAGGGCATGTTTCCGTTGTATCTCTAAAATAAACTAAACTAAATAAGCACATTGTTAAACAAATAGTCCCTTTATTCTGTGATCTTCAGATGATAAACACAAGTCGAAACCTATTGTTATTATTCCTTAGTAATGCAGCAAGAAAATTTCAGTAACACTTGCGGAATAATAAAAAGTAAACATAAGTAAAGTATGATTTCATTGGTGTTTATGACCATCTTCTTTGAAGCAGGGCTGACTCTCACTGTTGGAAACCAATAATGTCGGCCTGGTTGAACCACCCGCTGGATTTTCTTTGCCAAGCTGAGGAAGACCAGGTGCATCTCTACAGCCAAATGACCCATAACACCAGCTTGAAGCTTTGCCAGTGAGCTGATCGCAATCCCAACAGTGCCATATTTACACCGAGCTCTAGTACCGGGCAGCAATGCTGTTTGCAGGGCACGGTCGGTGCGGAGGTACCGTTTGGCTACTGTGGTGTCTCGGCCGGGGTCTGACATTGCCTTCCCCTGGCACTCATGCCCAGCCAACCTCCAGCAGGTACAGGGCAGCTTAGTGGATTTT
Organism: Rhinoraja longicauda; assembly: GCF_053455715.1. Lineage (NCBI taxonomy): Eukaryota > Metazoa > Chordata > Chondrichthyes > Rajiformes > Arhynchobatidae > Rhinoraja > Rhinoraja longicauda. Next base: position 19,658,157 of record NC_135953.1, read on the forward strand.
ACCCCGCTCCAGCTCAGGAGCGCAGATGTCAATAATAAGTGTCCTTGCATGGCTGCTTTCAGTCCAGCTGAGATAAGCTTGCTCAAGTAATTAGGAAAGCAAATGGAAGGTTGAGTGTTATTGCAAAGGGACTGGTGAGCAAGGGCAGCTGTGGAGTACATTGGTAAAAGCGTGCTCCTGGAGTCGTGTTCTACATTCTCCCCACCACCTTGCTGCTACTGAAAACGAACTTGTTTTCTCCCTTTCCCATTTCCCAAGAAGAGTCCAGGAGCTGAAATTATTATTCTTTCCTCTTTCCACAGATGATGTCTGAGCGTTGAATGTGTCCAGCAATTTCAGACATCCACCATCTTCAGATTAAAAAAAAGATTTAATGGGTTTTGAAAGAAAATAACTGCAGATGCTGGTACAAATCGAAGGTATTTATTCACAAAATGCTGGAGTAACTCAGCAGGTCAGGCAGCATCTCAGGAGAACTCTGAGATGCTGCCTGACCTGCTGAGTTACTCCAGCATTTTGTGAATAAATAATGGGTTTTGAAGATTGAATAATTTGAAGATTATGGCTGCAAGGCCAGGCAGTAAAGTTGAGGCCAAAGGCCAGGTCATCTGTGAACCTGTGCCCCACCATAGCCATTCTTCTTATGATCTCTGCCAGACCTGGAAACAATATAAAACAGAACAGCACAGGAAGAGGCTCTTTCGCCCACAAACTCTGAGCCGAACATGACGTCAGGTTCTTCTCTGTCTACACGTGATCCACATCCCGACATATCCATGTGCCTATCTGAAAGCCTCTTAAATGCTAATGTCGTATCTGCCACCATCGCCTCCCTTGACAGCGCGTTTCAGACACTAACCACCCTTTGGGCATAAAAGTTGCCCTGCACATCTCCTTTAAATTTTGCCTCTGCTTAAAGCTATGCCCTCCAGATTCTGACTGTGAGAATCGAGCCTGGAAGATCCATGAACAGCCACGGCATGAAGCCATCAACCATTTACTTTCATTTAATCTTAAGTACAGTCACCACTCTAAGCTTGTTTTTTGTTTAAATTGTGGACATAAATTTACTTTAGACTTTCTACATACAGCGTAGAAACAGGCCCTTCGGCCCACCGAGTCCGCGCCAACCAGCAATCACCCCGTACACTAGCACTATCCTACAAACTAGGGACAATTTACAATAGCAAACCTGCACATCTTTGGAATGTGGGAGGAAACTGGAGCACCCAGAGAAAACCCAAGCTGTCAAAGGAAAAGCATACAAACTCCATACAGACAGCACCCGTAGTCAGGATCAAATCTGGGTCTCTGGCGCTGTAGGGCAACAATTCTACCACTGCACCACCGATTGGAAGAGATTCAAAGAGGAACTTCCCTGTCAAGCCCCGGGAATGGTAGCAAGCCAACAATTTGAAATGTAAAGAAGGGTCCCCACCCGAAATGTCACCCATCCACGTTTTCAGGGATGCTGCCTGACCCGCTGAGTTACTCCAGCACTTGGTGTTTTCCAACATTATAACGTCTTGATTGGCTTGAAAACCATACTTATGTTCTCAGGTATCATGGTGGCAATACCAACTTTGAGGTAGCAATTAGGAAATATTAATAATAATAATCCTTTATTCGTCCCACAACAGGGGAATTTGCAGGGTTACAGCAGCAAAGTGGATAGCAAAAATAAATAAGCATTCAATAAAAAATAAAATAACGGTAATTATCTTTATTTACTGGTCTGCTGGGAGCAGTGCTGGTTGTGCAGTCTGGCGGCAGCAGGAAGGAAGGACCTTCGATATCTCTCCTTCACACACTTGGGGTGAAGAAGTCTGTCACTGAAGGAGCTGCTCAGCACAGTGACAGTGTCCTGCATGGGGTGGGAGGAGTCGTCCAGCAGTGATGATAGCTTTGCCATCACCCTCCTCTCTCCCACCACCTGCACTGAGTCGATTTAGCAATATATCTTACTTTGAATGCTTATGAGACCAATGTAAAATTGAGACTTCTCTATACAATGGTGTGCCATAAAGGTCAGTTCTCGCTAATGGTTTCTGACTTTCAATCATGCTACAGTTCCTGTCCATCTTTTGAGAAGCGTCTTGCATGGTAAACCAAACAGCATCACTTGTGAAATGCACCCTGCCATCCCTCTAATGTGGACGAGCACTGATTATTGTGCCAGTGCTTGGTGCAAACTGTATCGGAGCTGTCTAGAATTCTGAATTGGAGGATGACTCATCTCTGCAAGCTACTAACTGCAATTCAAATTGTCTTTCTAAGCTTTTTACTTTCATTTCTGTCAAAAAGAAAATGAAGAAACACAAAAATCAATCAAATGATAAACTCAGTTGCTAATATTGAAAATCTTACATATGTATTTATTTTCTGGGACATGGGTGATATTGGTGAGTCTGGCATCTATTTCCCCATCATAAAAGACCACAGGTTCTGGGAAGATACTCCCATGGTGCTGCTGTGAGGGGAATTCTAGGATTTAGGCCAACTGGGCAGCACAGTGGAGCAGCGGTAGAGTTGCCACCCGACAGCACCGGAGACCCGGGTTCCATCCTGGGTGCTCGTCTCTACGGAGTTTGTACGTTCTCCCCTTGACAATGTGTGGGATTTCTCCGGGACTTCCAGTTTCCTCCCACACTCCAAGGACGTACAGGTTTGTATGTTAATTGGTTAGTATAATTGTAAATTATCCCTAGTGTGTGTAGGATAGTGTAAGTGTGTGTGGATCACTGGTCGGCGCAGACTCAGTGGGCCAAAAGGCCTGCTTCTCTAAACTAAACTAAACTGACAGTGAAGGAAGAGCAATGCACTTCCAAGACAACATGGTGTGCAAATTGGTGGGGGGGAACTACAGGTGGTGGTGTTGCTGAACAACTGCTGCACATCTAACCTGGTTCAGTTTAGTTTATTATTTGGCACATGTACCGAGGTAGAGTAAAACACTTTCCATTGCATACTATCCAGTCAAAGAAAAGATTACATGGTTGCAATCAAGCCATCCACCGTCTGCAGACACAGATAAAGGGTATAACATTTAGTGCAAGATAACGTCCAATTAAAATTAGTTCAAAGGTCTCCATTGAGTTAGATGGGAGGTCAGAATTGCATTCTAGCTGGTGAGAGGACGGTTCAGTTGCCCGATAACAGCTGGGGATAACCTGCCCCTGAATCAGGAGGTGCGCGTTTTCAAACTTCTGTACCTTTCACCTGATGATAGAGGGGAGAAGAGGGAGTGACCAGGGTGAGACTGGTCTGTGATTATGCTGACGGCCGTGCCAAAACTGCATGAAGAGTAGATGGAGTCCAATGTATGATGGTTTAGGTTGTGTCTACAACTCTACAATTTCTTGCGGTCTTGGACGAAGTTGCTCCCAAGCCTGGGCTGCGATGCATCCTGATAAATTGTTTTCTATGGCACATCTGTAGAAGTTGACGAGAGTTGTTGGGGACATGTCTAACTCTCTGAGGCATCTAAGTAGAGGCGTTGGTGAGCTTTCTTGGCCATTGCTTCGATGTGGCTGGTCCAGGACAAATTGCTGATATTTATTCCTAAGAACCTGAAGTGTTGACCATCTCTACTTCTGTGTCCTCAATGTAATGTACTAGGGTGTGTGGTGGGAGAAGCTCATGATGGTCGTCTTTGTTTTTTGGGGGGTGGGGGGGCGGGGGGTTCGCTGTTATTGGAAGCAACTGAGTAACCCCAGTGCATTTTGTGAATGTCCACTACTCTAAACTCATTGCATTGGCGGTAGAGGAGGGTGTGAATGAAGCTGCCCTTTTTACCCCGAATATTGGCATCTTGAGTGTTGTTGACACTTCAATTCAATTCTTGATTCAATTTGAGGTACTAGCTACCAAGACAGATGTGTATAGCAATTCATTCTTCCCTCACACAATTAAAGCATGGAATAGTCTTCACCCTACTATAGTTATTCAACAAGACGCAACTAAATTTAAGGTAGGTCTTCTTCTCCAAGAAGCCCTTCTTGCTTAAATCCATACTCCACCACCTCCAGTTTAGATTCCATTTGGAACATTTTGGAGGACCAAGAACCAAGAAGGTGCATGCATCCCTGGTAAGAATTATATTCCATCATCCTCTTGACTGGTGCCTTATAGAAGATGGAAAGCCTTGTGTCCAGGGTTATGGGGACAAGGCTTGAGAATGGGGTTGAGAGGGAATGATAGATCAGCCATGATTAAATGGTGGTGTAGACTTTATGGGCTGAATGCCCTAATTCTGCTCCTAGAACATATTAACTTTTGGGTTTCAGGTACTGAGTCACTTGCCAGATGGTAGTCAACCTGTGATTAATTCTTGTTGCCAGTGTTATGGCATAAGGTCATAAGTGACAGGAGTAAAATTAGGCCATTCAGTTTAAGTCTACTCTGCCATTCAATCATGGCTCTCTCTCCCTCCTCACCCCATTCTCCTGCCTTCTCCCCATAACCTCTGATACCTCTACTAATCAAAAATCTATCTGTCTCTGCCTGTTAAGTTTCTTGTTAACAGTGACCCACAAGGATGTCAATACAGGGAATTGGGATGCCTTGCATTTTAAGAGCATTTGGTTAGACAGTTAGTAAAGATGACCATCACAAGGCATTTGTATGGCATGAATACCACTATGTAGCCTCTGCCCAACTGGCGATGAAGAACAGATTCATTGGCTCAAGAAATGCAACTGGATGATAATCCAGTCATCAGAAATCAGAGCTACCTCTGACAAGCTATTGAGGTAAGCAAGTAACCAGAGAGTGAAAAACAACTTCCATCACTTAGAGGGTTGAATGTAGAAGAGTTAAAAGCCAGATTGGAATGGTCCCAATTTCGTGTGTAGGATAAATATGGGCTATTTTCTCTGTTGTAATCATACAGAAACGATAAGGCTCCAACCAACGTTAGTTCTGGAGTGCATAATCTTCAGCATAGCTGAAATATGAAATGTGGTATGATGTTTTCCCTTATTATTAAATGGCCATCACGCAATTCAGAAAACCAATGAAGTCTGCCAACTGTCTTCTCAATGCATTTATTAGATATGATATGTTACTCAGGGTAGTAAGGACAGAAACCATGGATATCGAGGCAAAACGTAATCTGCAGCTATGCAAGCTGCTGAACGTTGACCTGTTTGCATTATTCAAGAATTGAATTATATATCTCCTACAGCACATTAGCACCAAGTCTTGTTAACAGTGAACAAAAACAACTGGTGCACTGTAAAAAGCACCATTATAGACAAGAAGGAGCATATTATCTTAAAGCTTTATCTGAGCAAGTTTCTTTAGTTATCGTCATATAATATGGAAAGAGGCCCTTCAGCTCAAGTTGTCCATGCCAACCAAGTTGTCTTCCTGACGGTGTCCAATTTGCCTGCATTTGGCCCATATATCCCTCTAAACCTCTCCCATCCACAAAAATGACAAATGTCTTTTCAACGTTGCAATTTTATTTGCCTGTTTTCTGACAACTCATTTCATATACCTACCACTTAAAAAGTTGTCTCTCAGGTCCACCTTAAATCTTTCCCCACTCACCTTCAGCCTGTACCCTCACGTTTAAGACTCCCCTACACTGGGGAAAAAAGATTGTGACCATCCACCTTGTCGATGTACCTCATGATTTTATAACATTTCAAGGTCACTCTTCAGCCTCCTATTCTCCAGGAAAAACCAGTCCCATCCTGTTTAGTGTCTCCCCCATGATTCAAGCCCTGCAGTCCCGGCAGCATTCTTGCAAACCTTTTGAACTCTGGACGAATCACATCCTTCCTAAAGTATGGTGTCCAAAACTGCACACAATATTCCAGGTACGATCACAGTAATGTCCTATCATGATGTACCAACTCCTGTACTCGATATCCTGTCTGACGAAGGCAAACATGCCATATGCGTTCGTCATTGTTGTTTCTACATGTGTTGCCACTTTCAGGAAACTACGTGTTTGCATCCTCGCTCTCATTATTCTACAATCCTCCTCAGGGGCCTGTCATTTATCATCCAAGTACTGCCCTAATTTAACTTCTCAAATTGGATCAGTTCATATTTGTCTGCATTTAATTCCATCTACCATTTCTTTGCGCACTTTCCAGTTGATCTCGATCCTGGTGCAACTCTATAACAACCTCCTTCATAGTCAAGCACATCATCAATTTTAATATTATCTGCAAATACTTTTTACCTCATAAATTTGTTCTGACAATGAATAAATAGGATTAATGCAGGATTAATGTAAACATTAGGTTGATGATCAGCTCAGAGTTGGTTGAATGAAGGGCTTGTTCCAATCCTGTATCTCTCTGTGACCTTAAAGAATGATGTTCCAAGCAGTTGTAGTTATTAGCACCCTCACACCAGATCTGAGAAATTACGCACAGATTAAATATTTTATGTCTGTATGACTGATATTGTAAAGTAATACTGAACAAACATTGATACTTCAAATGAACGCAATGGCCGCTCAATCTATAATGCATAATTTAATTGCACTGATATAGATTTTACTGGTTCATTTATAGCTTATCCTTTGCCATGCTCCATGTCAACGGCATATTTACAGTGTTGAAAGGACATAGCATGACGTGACCCCTCTGCTTTCTCGTGTTTTCTTCCAAGACATACATGAGACTGTTCTTCCTGAAGCCCAGAGATGCTATGCTAAACTGGGTGTTCACTGATATCTATTTTCCATTGCTCATATTTAAATATAGGCCACCAATTGCTCAGAATTGCTCCAGTTGACCAATTTCAACCGCTGACTAATTGAGACGTGCGTATATTGCCATTAAAAGTACAAGCTTCCACTGTTCACCGCAATCATTTTACTGCTCCATAACACCAAGCCCAGTTCATGAGGTGAGAAATCTTGATTCAACTCAAATCAAATTTTAGTACAAAGATTCTGGAGTATAAAAGTTGTGTCGTTTGTAAACTTCTCCATGTGGAATTCTGTAACATTGTGGAATTGAAGGATGCAAATTAAATCAAAAGGAAAAATTATTCCTACCATCAAATGATAAAACTAAGGCAAAGATGCACAATCTGAAATATGTGATCACTGTTCACCTTAGGCTAAATGGGCACATTCATTATGTGCAGTGTTTGTGAATTAGAACATTCAGCCCACATCTGTGTCGATTATGTCCATTTAAACTAATCCCTTCTGCCTGCATTAGCTCCGTATCGCTCCATCCTCTCCATTCTACCCAAAGGCTTGTTACAATGTTACCTAGGCCTTCATAATAACTTTGCAACTCCATTACAAATGATGCACATAAGTAACCACAGATTAATACCCAAAAGAACAAAGGTTTTATAAAAAACCAACACAACTGTCAATAATATCAATAACGTAAAATAATCAACATCAAATAACCTCGACTATCTCACTCCTGTGGTTCGGCTATTGCCTGGAATTTTGAACATTCTTCTCCTGTTCCTTTCCAATTGTTCATTTTATCTTTATCCTACTCCAAGCCATACTTGACACTTGGTCTGATCTTCCGACTCCAACCTCTTATGTAATTATCTCTTTTCAACGCACCACTGATGATCTGCTTTCAACAATCTAGGTCAGTGTTTTGGATTCAGGCACTGATTGCAGAAATTGAAGAGTGGATAGAAACATAGAAAATAGGTTCAAGAGGAGGCCATTTGGCCCTTCGAGCCAGCACCCCCCTTTATTGTGATCATGGCTGATCATCCACAATCAGTATCCCGTGCCTGCCTTCTCACCATATCCCTTGATTCCGCTAGCCCCTAGAGAACTCTAACTCTCTTTTAAATTCATCCAGTGAATTGGCCTCCACAGCCTTCTGTGACAGTGAATTCCACAAATTCACAACTCTCTGGGTGAATTTTTTTTTTCTCGCCTCAGTTTTAAATGGCTTCCCTTTTATTCGTAGACTGTGCCCCCTGGTTCTGGACTCCCCCAACATTGGGAACATTTTTCCTGCACCTAGCTTGTCCAGTCCTTTTATAATTTTATACATTTCTTTAATGGGATGGCACCCATATGTCCATTGTCTCCCCGCCAAACTAAGAACCGCTCAGTCATTCGACCTCCATCTCTCACTAGGATCCTGCATGATGAGGTACATCAAATGCAAGTACATTTTTTAATGACAGTTTCCCACCTCCTCACCAATTTGAATGACTATTTTTCCAACTCCCCTCAGATTACATTAAATCTATATTCACTTGTTATTGCCCACTCTGAAGGGAAATTAATCCATCCTTGCTCCCATTTGAGGCTCTAAATACCTCAATTAATTCAATTCCCAGCCTCCATTATTCTAAAAACACTCCCTGTCTAATCAGGCTTTCCTCAGATCCACACTTCTGGAAACAATGTTCCATCGAATACTATCCTTCCTGTAACATAACATGAGCTGTACTAAAGCTGAGAGTCACTCAGTTCTCTCATCTTTCACTCTGTTTCAGCATCACCCACTATCCTTTCCTTACACCTCAGGCAATGAAATAAAGTGTCTTGAATGCCTCGTTAACTTCAGAGGATACTGTTCCTCTACAATTCTCAGCATCCTATTAATTATCATGCATACCTTACCCTTTTTTGCCACTTTCAAATGAACCTCTCTCCTCACCAGACTGAAGTATATTTACTTTTGTCTCTCTTCCCTTTCAGATATCAGAGATTGCAAACTTTGATAACTTGAATTCTAATACTCTGGACCTTTTCAAAACATTTTTTTTTTCCCATCTCCATCTTTCTCCCAATATTATCCCTTGCCATATTTTCACTGTTCTTTCTAATCTTCCCTTTTCTGAATCCAAATTACATCTTCAACTTTATCCCCCATTTCAATGAAGCCCAAATACAACAGGATGCTAAGCTCTTCTGCAAACGTCACCTCTGCCCATTTCTCTGGTCAGAAGTCTTCAACACAATCTGTGGATCTTATCTCCTCCCATCAGAGACCCTGTTCAGCTGGACGCTGTCCCATCTATAGCTACTTGTCCCTTCATCAATTTATTGCTAACCACTGATGTGAAATTACTATCTCAATTTTTCCACGGCCCTTATTCACACTAACCTATCCTGTCTCCTCCCCCCGCCCCCTCGCTTTACATTAACTATCTATCTCCATTCTCAATCCACGGTTTTGACTCAAAACGTCGACCATTCTTTTCCATCCACAGATGCTGCTCAACCTGCTGAGTTCCTCAGACAGATTGCTCATTGCAGTCTAATGTGTCTCCTGTTTCTTGGATTTAATAGAATCCCCAATTTTTCCAGCTAGCCAATGTTACATTATGTTACCTGCTGAATTTCTGCTTTAATGGAATATACTGTTTTTTTGCAAATGATGCATTCTTTAATGCTGAAAATACAATCATTTAGAAAGTATGACTAGAGTATATTCCAATTGCTTCACATAAGTACCTCTTAATAAATGGTTAGTTTAGTTTATTGTCACGTGTACCAAAGTATAGCGAAAAGCTTTAAAATGGCTGTTAAAATGAGTCATAGAATGGCCTAATTCTGCTCCTAGGACTTATGAACGTATGAATTGTACAGCACAAGCACTGCCAAGTGCACACCAGACATCAATCACACATTGCACTAATCCCACAGTTCACTATTCCCACTGAAGCCTTATTTTTATACCCCCCCACATTCCCATCAACCCCCGTCAGGCTCCACCCCTCATCCAAACGAAGGATCATTTACAATAGCCAAATACTAACCTGTCCAATAACATTCCCGCACATTTAATCATTTTACAAGTGCTTTTGTGGTCGGATATCATTGCAATGTGGGGAATATGGTGATCCAACAGCATTCGGCAAAGTCATATCAGCAGCAATGAAAAACATCAGTTAACAAGCATCTCCTGTAGGCCAAATGTGTCAGAACTGCAGATCCTGGTTTAAATCGGTGATAGACACAAAATGCTTGAGTAACTCAGCAGGACAGGCAGCATCTCTGGAGAGAAGGAATGGATTTCGTTCCGGGTCGAGTCAATCCAGTGGATTGGAGTGGAATCAATGAAGGTGTTCGACCCATTCCTTCTCTCCAGAGATGCAGCCTGTCCCATTGAGTTACTCCAGCCTTTTGTGTCTATCTCCTGTAGGCCAATGGATATTATCTGGATTGAGGATAGACAAAATGCTGGAGTAACTCAGCGGGACAAGCAGCATCTCTGGATAAAAGGAATGGGTAACGTTTCGGGTCGAGACCCTTCTTCATCGACTCCACTCCGATCCACTGGATTGACTCCACTGTTCTTCATAGAATACCAAAGTATCCGTTGCTTCCACCTGGCTGGATGAGGCTTTGATACCACCTTCAAAAAGATAGCAAAAAATAAATCAACAATTCTACAAAACTATCAAGGCTATGTGTCCAAGACTCTAGGAGTGTGGCTTCAACTTTGACTTCAAAGACAAAGATACTAACAGCATAAACCTTCAACTCAAAACTGTGTTCATAACATGCCAAAAATCTACTTTAAAAAAATCGGTATCATTCCTTCTCTCTAATAGAAATCATTCATTCCCCTTAATTTGATCTAGTTAAAATAAATACCATCTAGATATCTCAATGGTCTGTTTGTCAATGGGTTGTATAGTTCTTTCATATTTTTAGCAAGTCCAGAGACTGATCATAACTCTTGGTTCAAAAAAAACATTAAACTCAATACATAAATTAATTTAAGAAATTCCGGCAACTTACTTAAAAGAAAATCAGCCTCAAATACCTTTGCTTGTGAAGATTTTTTTTGCATATGGTGATTTACAAAAACTGTATAGGTCAATAAATGGTAATGCCAGGAAATAAAGAATGCACACTGCAGGAGGAAATGCAAAGCAAAAATCCATTTTATTTCATTTAAAGACTATAAGTCTTCCTTCTAGTATTGCTGAGGTTTCTGTCTTCTGGGAAATTGATCACAACAGGCAATCACAGTCTCTTTCCAAAGCTCAAATGCATTCCTGTGACGTTATTAGAGATGTCCATTGTGTCTATTTGGCCATTTAAAGTTTATCTAGGTCATTACTTTTCTTTTAAAAAGTACAACATCAATTTGATTTGTTGGAACACTGACTTCTTTCCCCCAACCCCCACCCCCCCCCCCAAAAAAAGCAGCACTATTCCTGCACCAACACCACCGTGGTTAAATCTGTGTAATTTAATGTAGAATGCCCTTTTAAAAAAATCATTGTAGAGGTCAGCTTTACCCACCATTTCAAAAACTACAGACTGCAAAATATCGTCAAAGCAGAAGGATTTGTAGAAAATTTCTTCCTCCGAAAGGTTTCTAAAACCCCTCACAACCAGTAACCCTGTGCATTTCAGATAAAGTTACTGAACACTACCGTCTCCTGTGCACAAAATGGACTACTGGTGCTTTATACAAAAAACCTTCAAGCAGCCCAGAATAACCAATGGATTTTTTTTTTTTTTTAAATGGACACGAGTTATGTAAAGTAATTCTCTACTACAACAAAAAAAGTATAAAAACAACCAGTCTGATCTAGGGCACCGCTGCTGCATTCAGTTGTTTTCTATTTGTTCTAGATCCAGATCGCCATAGTCCAGCGGAAATATTCCTTCCTCAGTGCTTTCACAATCACTTGTATCTTCCTCACTTTCACTCACAGGGACTTCTTTCCCAAAATTTCTTGGGCGGCAAACATCTCGGCCCCCTGGGACATGATACCTGACAGAGTCATGCTCTTTCAGTGGGCTGGTGCCTGGAGTGATGATATTCATTAAAAGGTCATTTGAGTCACATGGTGATGAGACAATAGTCTTCATATGGTGATCATCTTCATCATCGTCATCTTCTTCGTAGTCGAGAGAGCAAAGGCTTTTTGAGTTCTTTAATGTCTAAAATTAAAAAGACAGTTTGTGTTAATAAACAACTTAAAAGTTCTCTGAAGCCAAAAGGTGTAATATGGTTAAATGGCAAGGTTATACAAAGGTAGGAGGCCTTAAGACTAAAGCTTTATGGCCCCTTGTGGGTCCCTGCTGTTTAAAGCACTTACATTGGGAATCTTCAACTGTAAATTGCCTCCCTCGACTTCTTTATTTCTATTCCAAAATCACTCATTTCCATCACTTTTCTATCCTAACGTCTCATGTAACAGTGCATTTTAGTCCAACACAAGTAAACTTAATTCAGAGAGAGGAGAACTTCTTCAAAGTGGGCCTACCTTGAGGAGATTTCGCAGTTGGGCAGTCAAAATTAGGGACAAGGTACAGCAGATGCTGGTCAATACAAAGAAAAGACAAACTGCTGGAGTACTCAGCAAGTCGGGCAGCATCTCTGTTTAGTTTAATTTATTATTGTCATGTGTACCAAGGTAAGGTGAAAAGATATTGTTTGCAAGCTGTCCAGTAACAAAAAGTATGTAAACTTCCACAGTGCACAGGTAAAGGATGCATTTAGTGCAAGATAAAGTCTGATTAAAGATAGATCTAAGATCTCCAAAGTTAGATTCGAGGTCAGGACTACACTCTAACTAATGAGAGCACCGATAGTGTCATAGATTGATACAGTGTGAAAACAGGCCCTTCGGCCCAACTTGCCCACACTGGCCAACAATATCCCAGCTACACTAGTCCTACCTGCCTGTGCTTGGTTCATATCTCTCCAAATCTATCCCATCCATGTACCTGTCTAACTGTTTCTTAAACGTTGCGAATAGTCCCAGCCTCAACTAAATCCTCTGGCAGCTTGTTCCATACACCCACCACCCTTTGGGTGAAAAAGTTATCTCTCAGATTCCTATTAAATCTTTTCCCCTTCACCTTGAACCTATGTCCTGTGGTCCTCGATTCCCCAACTCTGGGCAAGAGACTGTGCATCTACCCGATCTATTCCTCTCATGATTTTATACACCTCTATAAGATCATCCCTCATCCACCTGCACTCCAAGGAATAGAGACCCAGCCTACTCAACCTCTCCCTGCAGCTCACACACTTTATTCTTGGCAACATCCTCATTGACTAATTAACAGCTGGGAAGAAACTGTTCCTGAATCTGGAGGCACACATTTTCTTGCATAATGGGCGAGGGGAGGTACAGAAATTTTAAAACGCATACCTCCAGATTCAGGCAGTTTGTTTCCAGCTGTTATCAGGCAACTGACAAGCTAGAGTGCTCTCACCAGCTAGAGTGTGGCCCTGACCTTCCATCCACCACATTGGAGAACTTTAAACTATCGTGGATAGGTGACGTTATGTGTCAAGACCTTCAGAATGATTGTAGTCTGAAGAAAGGTCTCGTCCCGAAACATCACCTCTCCACATTCTCCAGAGATGATGCCTGACCTACTGATTTACTCCAGAACTTTGTGTCCTTTTGTTTAAACTCAATTGGTAGCTGATATTCAATGGGCTTTGCATGAAAGGAGACAGTGAAAACCCAGAACCACACATTTCACAAAATTACCAATAAGGTAATACTTACACAATAGTGTGAAGGAAATCAACCCACTGCAATTTGTTAACTGACTCAAAGAGTGATGTTTTTCATATCAACCCGAAAAGATTGGCCAAGAATGAATGTTTTCAGGTGTCTGAAAAGTACTTCAGTTACAAATATTTTTCACCACTCTGTAGATTTAATCTGACAGTAAATTTGAAACTGATCAAATTGAGATAAGGAAAATTAAATGACTCAATCCTATTTTAAGGCTTCCAATGTATTTCTCGCTATTGATAAACAAGCTGGAGCTATCAATATCTTCTTTTAGCACAGCAGCGTTGTACTAAACTGCAAAGAACCACAAAAGCAAATTTTCTACAGCTGTCTCAGAGATAATTGATAAACATACCAGCTACAATTTGAGTACAAATTCGAAGGAAGCCATCTCCCTTTCACCACATTTAGCTCGAGATCATCTTATCAATGGCAACACCCAAGTTGCTATTCATTGACTACCACTCAGCCTTCAACACCATTACAAAGAATAAGCTAACCTCTAAACTCTTGGAACCCGGGGGAATCCATCTGGTTTCTGGTCTTCTTGACAAACAGAGCTCCATTGATTAGAACTGGTCACAGTATTTCCTCTACCCTGACCCTCAAGACTGGCGTCCCCCAGGATTGTATGCTCAGTCCCCGTTCTACTTCCCGAACACCCATGACTGTGGGGCTAAAAGTCATGCTAATTCAATCTTTAAAATCGCTGATGATACTACTGTTGTCTCTGTTGACAGATAAATAACGATGAGATGGAAGCCAGGAAAGAGATCAGGAAGTACGACTACACATGTATGGTCAATTTGCCCGGACAGCATACAAAACAAAGTTCTTTATCTACATCGTCTATATCTCACGTTTCCCTTTCACGTGACTTAGTCTGAAGAAGGGTCTCGACCCGAAACGTCACCCATTCCTTCTCCCCAGAGATGCTGCCTGTCCCGCTGAGTTACTCCTGTATTTTGTGTCTATCTTCGGTTTAAACCAGCATCTGCAGTTCCTTCCTCCAAGCTATTTACTGTATCTCCGTATCTGTGACTATAATAAACCAATGCAAACAATCAGAAAGACAAAGTAGAACATAGATCTAAGGATGCAGGGTGATGGACAAAACCCTAATTTAATCAGAGCTGCTGTACAGGTAGTTCACCTCTAGTTCCTTGCAAACAAGGAAATTCATTGTACCCTGATGTATATGACAATAAACTAGTCAGAATCGGATTTAGAGATTCCTAAAGTTAGAGTTTAAATATATTTAACAGGGAAATAGTTATTCTGATTTAGAAGTCCATGACAGAGGTCACTAATTTCAAACAACCACTCAGACCACAAACTGAGCCAGGCATTTTATTTAAAATGTTACGTTATTAACCTCTGAAATGATTTCTCACATGCTCCAAGGGAATAGCGTGAAAACAAAATTGTACTAGATTAGGAGCCAGGGTGAAAAAGAGCAACACAACAGAATTGATCTGACACTTCGTAACCAACTGCATGCTGACTTAGATATGATTGACCAAATAAGTTATATGCTGCAATGTTATGCAGTGATTAAGCTGAACTTAAAAGATATTTTAAGTTCGAATATTTCACTGAGGGCCTCATAGGACCGAAGCAGCATTCATTTCAAAACATTCATCAAAAAGGTTAAACTTGTCCATGAACAAATGGAATTCAATTTTGATTTTCGTTTTAAAGCAAAGCACCTTACATTGCAGATTACAACGCAGAATGTTGC